>NC_080790.1:28576935-28879965 GCF_028018385.1 Neofelis nebulosa
TCTATCTTAAAAAATCCACATGGCTCTTTATGTATGACATAAGCGTAGATTATGATCCCAGATATATTTAAAAAATATATATACATATACACACATACACACACATTAATGAGAATGCATAGAATTTAGAGTAGTAGAGAAGGGGATCCATAAAGTTACTATGTTGAATAACATGCAATTAATCTAATTCTGGGTACTTTTTTATAACTTTAATCATCACAATGTTATGATTTATGCATTATGACTATTATTACTATTATTAGAGAAAATTGCAGCCTAGAGAGAGTAATTAAAACTTCTATTCTCAGAATGACCAGATATCAGAATGGAGATAAGGACTCATGTATGTTTAACTTCAAAGCCGGTGTCCTTTACCCTACACCTGCTGCCTCTTGACCCTATTACAGGAAATCTATAACATCCTACATTCACATTTTTACTGCTTTAGCTTACAGTCAAAATTCTGGTAAAGAGCTATTGCTAAGAGGCAAAGCAAACCCGTCTTATATCCGTGGCCCTTGTGATTACAGAACAACCAACCAAAATGGCCAGGGACCAATTGCAATGATTAAGTGTCCTACAATGCTCAGTAAACATCAGTAATAGCAGTTCTCCTGTAAAAGGATTAATACATTATAGTTGTGCCCAAGCATATATGCTACTTTGATTTAGTTATCTTAGATTCTCTTTAATAATCATAGACGATAGCTTCAGATTAGAATATACTGGCACCTAAAGCAAAAACAACAAATAAAAAAATTCAAGAAAACAAGAGGGCAAGTTATGGGGATAGCCATATTTATAATACTCAGATTGTCTAAAAGCATATACTATTTAAAATCTAACAAAACCTTCTGTATTTGATCAGTCTATTCAAAAACTGTCATTCAGCGGGATTCCCATAGGGTTTTAAGCTGTTTTACCTGAGTTTTGAGATCTGACTTAAGAACTGATTAGTTGTATCAACTTGAGTAAGTCATTCAGTGAATTAGCTTTGGGATTTTCATGTGCAGAATAATGATTATAAAATAATAAGCATCTCATAAGCTTGTGCTGAAGATCACATAAGATTATATCTGTGAAAACACTTTGGTAAGTAGTCTGTGGTCAAGGTTTTTTTTGCTGTTTTAATACATGGGAACAAAATGAAATTTTTTGCTCATTTAATGGATTTTCCCCATCATGATTCCACAGATTAAAATAAAAAACGGATGTTACATTCTTTTAGAGGGAGATATTTTGCATTTATTTTTATCTTAATAAGAGAATGTGGCCTAATTTGTCTCAAACAGAAGTTCCCTTCCAAGCAGCTCATTTACTAAGTACAATCAAGTCATAGTGATATTTGTCCTGGAATATCACAGAAGTACCTCCTAGATCTATAACTCTTACCTTCTTCCTATTTCTCCTGCACCCACATGAGTCCTTTCTTATCATTACCCTAAAGGCAGGAAAATTGAATGAAATTCAAATTGGAAAATTTGAATGAATTACAGACATGCAAACAAAATCTTTGAAAATGTGATCCGTTATTTTTCTGCAATTCCCCTGTCCTAATTTTTAATATTTGTAGGCAGCTTTCCATGAGTCTGAAACGTATGTTCATTACAGCGTTGAGTTCCAACAAGACAGGTTTTTTATTTGTTCTTTAATTTGTATGTTTATTGTTTGTTTTTGGTCTGTTTATTAACTCCCCCCCCAAACTAAAACAGAGTGTAATATATAAGTGGGTATTTAACAAGTATTGCTGATGAAATAAATGTGTTTTAATTTCAAAAATAAACTCTAGGACAATTATTTCTCAGAACTTTTCAGCTAGACAATAATGGGCTCGTACTAGATTTCAACCAGAATGAGGAAATGCATAGTAATTTCCTAAGGGAAGCTGGTAACAAGGCAAATGCAAAAGCCTATAAGAAGTGCTGGCTTTTGATTTGACATTAATGGAGATTAGTTAAAAATAAAAACAGCTGCTCTGCAATAATAAACAAAAAATTTCAACATCCCTCTCTCCCTTGCCATTCTGTCACTTTAGTCTTATCTTTTAATTAAACCTGAACTTTAAAATAAATGTGTCTGGCTTGGTAGTTTATTAAATGGAATATCAATGGAGAGCTTCTAGATTCAGCAATTGGTACGCTATAGAATGCCTTTTAAAAATAAATGGCCACATCAAAGCTCTAATTGTATTGAAAGTCCAAGTTTATAGTTCTCCTATTAGAAAGGAGCAAAAGAAAAGTGTGAAAATTGGAGTGGTTTGAATTTAGACTCTTTTATAGTATGTTGAAGTGCTCACATAGCTTTATTTAAGGAATGATTAACTTTTATTAAACACAGAAATTTTGCCAAGAAATGGAAAGTTCATTATGATTTATATAATGCAAACCAACTGGAAACTTCTGAATTTATACCTACTGAGTTGTGCATACTTTTCCCATTTTTGTTCCTTAAAATTCATCATAATCAACTCCACTGTATACTCTGTCAATTAATCATATAACATTTGAGTTAACAGTGATCACTGTTTGTTTTTGAGCTATTATTTCATTAGCCAATGGCAGGAACTTGTCAATAATAAGACAACCAAAACTAATGGTTTTACTTGTAGGCATATATACACATATATACATAGACATATACACACACACGTATACATATACACATACATATATATGTACATATGTGTATATATACACACACACACACACACACACACACACACACACACACCAAGCATACATACTGAAATTCTGGTTATGCTGTAACATATTTAAATTCCACTGGGTGTCAAGAGTATGATTCCTAGTCCCCGATCTACCACTCTGTATGACTTTGGCTTTGTGGTATTTTATAACTCAGTTTATATTGATAAAATAATAGTAGGATTGCGTGGGTGGCTCAGTTAAGCGTCTGACTTTGGCTTGGGTCATGATCTCACGGTTTGTGGGTTTGAGCCCCGCATCAGGCTCTGTGTTGACAGCTCAGAGCCTGGAGCCTGCTTCAGATTCTGTGTCTCCCTCTCTCCCTGTCCCTCATCTGCTTATTCTCTATCTCTCTCTGTCAAAAATAAACAAACATTAAAAAATTAAAATAAAATAATGATAATATTGGCCCTGATTAATCCTCTGGATAGCAGGAAAGGTATAAAGAAGATATATTGAAAGGTTTCAGAAAAATTTTTTAAAATGTCAAGGAAAATCATTAAATATTAATAATCTTTCAGAAGTCAGATTTTCAAAATGGGAAACAATAGCTTTACTATTGTTATTAACCATTGTTATTCCTTCTATCAATTTGATCTTTTAAAAATAACCTGTGTCTGCATATTAGTGTATATACTCAAGTTTGAGTGTTAGTGCCATAGTTAAGTTTTTAAATATTCATTGTACTATTTATATCCACCAGGTGGAAACAAACAAAAAAAATTATAAAGGCAGGAAGGGAGAAGAGATGCAAAGATTAATTGAGGGAATACAGATCTTTAACCCTACAATAGATAACATGGGAGGTGGTAATGATCATTTAAAAATGAAAATATTTGTTTAACTAATGAATTAATTATTATTTTGTAAAGAGAGAGAAAGAGAACACATGAGCCAGGGAGGGAGCAGAGGGAGAGAGAGAGAGAATCCCAAGAAGACTCTATGTTCAGCACGAAGCCCAACACAAGGCCCGATCCCATGACCCTGGGATTGTGACCTGAGCTGAAACCGGGACTAAGACACTAAACCGACTAAATTACCCAGATGCCCCAAGATAAATAAGTTAAAAAAAAAGAAATTCTTAAAAAGAAATATGTAAGTAATACATAGTATGATAGAAGAAAAATGTAGTTAGTTGTATCTCTTGGCCTAAATCCACCAGACACATTTAAACATCGATAAATGTTATTACCTAAATTTGGATTTTATTAAAAAATTTTTTTAACATTTATTTATTTTTGAGACAGAGAGAGACAGAGCATGAACGGGGGAGGGGCAGAGAGAGAGGGAGACACAGAATCGGAAGCAGGCTCCAGGCTCTGAGCCGTCAGCCCAGAGCCTGACACGGGGCTCGAACTCACGGACCGCGAGATCGTGACCTGAGCCGAAGTCGGACGCTCAACCGAATGAGCCACCCAGGCGCCCCATGGATTTTAAAACATAGTATAAAATGTGCATGGCAACATAGATCTGACTAGACAAAGGTTCTGTGAAAAACCACTAGCAGGTATTATTATGAAAAGTAAGTTTTTAGGCTACCTCAGTAACAGATTGCAGTGTTCAGTTACAGTAGATGATACATCTACATTGCAATGATAGGTTTATTTTTAACTACTTCTTAAAGCAGACAATTAGCAATTCAGAAAATACCTGCAGTATATCCATAAACTACACATGAGGCACATGCGAAGGGCTAGATGATTAGATATTCCTCCCAAGCACTGTTACATCATCTGTAGCATTTTATCTTAATTTACTGAACTGTTGACTTCCCTGTAACCACAGTGAACTGTGAACTCTCTAATTCATCATGTGTCTTATTCTCTGTAGAATCCCTAGTGTCTATCACATATTAACTCTACAATAATTTTCTCCTTAAATAGGTGCATATTGTTTACTGGAAAAAATCTGAAGGGCAATATGTTTTGTACATAGGAATAGGTAGAGCAAAAATAATTAAAATTAATATGAAATTCTAAGAACATTTAGAACTGTTTGAATGGATGTTTCCGTGATAGGAACTTTAGCTGTTTAAGGGAAAATGTTATAACCTCTAGACAAATCCAAATATTGAAAAGAATGTTTCCAAAAGAAAAACTGATTTATCAACAACATCCAATGAGATACTGGACAACCATTGATTGGGATTATTCTAGCAGATTTCTGCCTTGGGGTTCAAGTTTGAATTAGATAACTTCGGTAGGTCTTTATACCCCAAATCTCTATTGTTATATAGTTTAACTTGTTAGACAAGAGTAGACAGAATTAAGCATTATCTAAAAGCAATGATCACAGATTTTCCCCATCAAAGAGGAGTCCTGTATAAACTGGCTCAGGGCTGCACAAGATGCCTGCTAGGAATGGTCGCTTCCAGATCTGCTTAGTTTCCTGACTCCATAGAAAGCAGGAAGCTGCTTCCAACAAATCCTGGCTTATCTTGGGCTCACCAGCTTCATATTGTGCTCCTAAAGAGCGGGATGCTTGCCTTTCCGGGCCCTTTTCCTTGTTTTGCACTAGCATCGTATCTCATTCCCTTTTATAGGATCATTAAAATGAATAAACAGAGTAATTACATTGCCAGCAAGTAGGGCTAATCTCATTGCATGTATCCTAAATGTCTTAACTATTTTGAAAACCAGCTGGTCTGTGTCTCAAACACTGACAACAAAGGTAATGGCTTTTACACCTAGACAAGCCAATGGTTTTCTTCTATGGGTTTTCAGATTTGCTACCGGGAAAAAATTGTAATCTCTTCTTTCATGATGATAATAGCTTAATGTACATCAATTATTGTGAGGCAGCTGAAATGGCTGTGTAGTTCAGGAGTGTGTATTATCTCTCAGGGCCAGAGCAGGATTGCCATTTTTGGCGAGAAACAGCTAGCTATCCATTTACTGCCACTTGATTGGAATAATATAGAGATCCCTTTGCTTGCCAGAATTTTTTGGCTGTGAAATCTAGGAAATGTGTTCTGTGTTACTGCAGTGATGCTCATTTTTGGGTCCATGTTTTTTGTTTCTCTTTTCAGTACTTTCTATCACCTTTTTACTTAACCTACAACCCTTCAAGCAACTACAGGGAAATCCTTCAGTTCTCCCACTTGGACTTGACATTGAAACATCAATATGAGAATGAGATGGGAATTACTCAAAATCGGGGGGAGGTATGTGACTTCAGTTGCCTCATGCTTATTAGTGGCATAACTGATGCCATGTGGATTCTGGCTCTGTGGATTCTCAAGCCCCTCCTTCCTACTATGGAAAGGCCTAAATAGTCATGTCAACACCAAGGAGAACATTCACTCAAGGGCAGATTTATACTTAGCATTTGGAAGATCTGATTTCCCCCTCTAGGCAGAAAGCTGTATTAAATTATTTGATAAGTGACAACACCTACGGTAAAGAACAAATTATCCAGCTTATGGGGGAGGATTGAGAGTACTGGAAGATATAGTAATTGCTATAGTTTGAAAGTGTGATTTCTAATCAGAAAGGGTGGGTTTCAATTTTTTTTCTGCAGTTCTTGTTGGCTATGTGGTTTTAGGCAATACAATAAATTCTCCCAGAAATAGAATTATTCATGGTACCAGCATCAAAGGATTGATATGATAATTAAGTATGATAATGCCTATAGAGCATTTACAGCAGTGCCTATTTCATCATGTTTAGTAAACTGTAACACATTATTATTATTGTTACCACTATGGCCACTACTACTATGGTAGTGCAAAATTATTGAGTCCCTCACGGATACTAGAGATAGCCTCATGCAGGAAATGGGATATCAACCTCAATCACTGTAAGCCTTCAGTTAGATTTCTGCTGAAGTGATTCTTAGAAGCAGATTTACTTTTGATCAGCTGGCCATGTAGCATGGGCACAGCTGTTTGGATACTTAAATGACAATCTTAGCCAGGACAATATGAGAATAGAGGAAGGTTTCTCTTTTTCGTCACTGTTGCTAACTTTTGTTATAGTTGTTTTTATTTGTTCTAAATCCCTTGCCAAAGTTCTCGAGCTTGTCAAATCCCAAGCCAACTGGGAAGAAAAGCTCCCACAAGTGCTTATTTACCCGCTCCCAGTGCATAACATCCTCAATATATTGGAGGATACTGGCAAAATAAAATTATAGGCTGCATTTTGCCAGATATTTATGTCATTTCACATGATAATTTTGGCTCTATTGCCATCAGCCTATCTAAAAATATGGACAAATTGTCCATGAATGAGGCCACTCAATTGGAGCTATCTTAGACTTTGGAGCCAACCCAGATTTCAAAAGTTCACCTAGTTTCCATCTCAACTTTGGATGTTTCAGTGTCATTCACAGTGCAATGTGTCTGAAAACGGATGCATTGGGAGTTGTTAGAATTGGCATTTCCTCCAGGGAATATTCCCTTTGAAGTAAGACAGTTACATTTTGGAAAGAACTCTACCTGTTTTATTGCATGGTAATAACCTGTTTGGAATCTTAACAAAAAATTGCCTTTATGGGTTTGTGTTCATGCTGTCTCTGGTGTATACGTATATATGTGTTTATGTGTGTATGTGGCTATATTGTATATATATTGTATTGAAATTAGAAAAAATAAAGCTAAACAAAAGGCTTAAAATGTTTTTACTAACCTTAAGAACAACTGACCCATATTTCAACATAGACCTGAGAGTTAGGTAAACTGTATCCAATAATAATGTTATGGATTAGACAAATGTTGTGATAGTTGAAAGCACTAGGTTTCTTAAAATTAACAAATAGTCTAAAACAAGTGAACATTAGGGAATGTTTACTACCATTGAAAAACATAGGGAGTGGTAGTAGGGATTGGAAGGAAGAGAAGGGATTTTTACTGGGTTTAGACATATATGTTTGAAAACAGAGTGATTCTTTGATCTCAGAAAAAGAATGATATTTATTCCAATATACAAACTGAAAACTGCTAAGAGGACATAATTGTGGAGTTGTAAGTATATAAGTATACAATGGAATTTCTTTTTTTTTTTTTTTTTTTAAAATTTTTTTTTCAACGTTTTTTATTTATCTTTGGGACAGAGAGAGACAGACCATGAACGGGGGAGGGGCAGAGAGAGAGGGAGACACAGAATCGGAAACAGGCTCCAGGCTCCGAGCCATCAGCCCAGAGCCTGACGCGGGGCTCGAACTCACGGCCCGCGAGATCGTGACCTGGCTGAAGTCGGACGCTTAACCGGCTGCGCCACCCAGGCGCCCCTACAATGGAATTTCAAATATAAATCTTTTAATTTGACCTGGGCTATAACAAATGTAAAAAACATAGAGGCTAAGATTCTATTTTCTGAGATGGAACGGTGTTATTAACCACTTTGTCAGCTCAATGTTTTTGAGGACTCTCAGTTCATTCTTTCTCGACTATAGTTGTGGGAACTTCCAGCCACCCATCTTGCTCAAAGTCTGATCCTCTCCTATCTTTCCTCCATCATATTAGGCTACAACAGAGGAAGATGCCCATCAAAACAAACATAGCAGAGGATAATTCAAAACTTCTGTTATACTGAGATTCTGCTGGGAAGTCAATGACTAAGGAAGGCACAGGGGTAGAAATAATGAAGTTCATCTGGGCAGCCTGTAGGATCATGGGATAGAAAAAAAAAGAGTAGTGGAGCCACAAGATTCAAAAATCTCATCAAACTCAACACTTGAGTCACAAAAATAAACGTGAAATTGCTCTGGGAGCTTCTTCCTCACCAAGATTATACAGAAGTCAACTTCTATATGACTCCTAGGAACTCTGTGGTAGCTTTTGAAACAATGTTTCCTCTTCAGATTGTCTTTCTCCGGTAGTTGTCACTCTCAACCTCCTAAACAGCAACTCTTAACTCCGAGATTTTCAGCGAATCAGGTTCCAAGAAACCCTATTGTATGCTCCTCCTTCCTTAAACTTCCCCAAAGTCATCTACTGTACTTTAATAATATGTCCAATGACTTTCAATAATGTCTTGTTTGTGTTAGAATGCAACAGTCCTAAATGACCAGCTTTATGGTGATACGGACTACTTTCAAAAAAAATAGAGATAAATGCTAGTTACTAATATACATGTTAGAATTTTAGCTCCTCTATAGATCATGTATCAGGGAAGAGAGTCCAACAAAAAAGCCACTGATTTGCTTCTAGCTACACACTAGGCATTTTCATCTTGGATCTTATTTTCACTAAAAATTAATTGGGTCTCTTCAACTACATCAATTAGTTCAACATTCATCTGAGTAACTGAAGTCTGACATTTGAGTCATTTCCAGATGAACCTATATGAAAATTTGGTTTATATACTTGAATGTTTTCTCTTTCTCATTCAGATTTCATTTGCTTTGAATATTTCCTTCAGAAGTTTCTTACATTTTATTCTCTTTTGATATCTTCCAAACATGTCAAGGCCTTTTTTTCATACAGAAAATATTTAATATATAAATAACAAAAACAATGCTTTAATCTTCATCTGTATACAGCTTACTGTAGATTGATTATCTTAAAAAACTTTCTATAACTACTTATTATTGACAAGGTAACACCAAACCCCTTTCCCAGTATTCAGGGAATTCCAATATTTGAGTGTGATCTAACAAGGAGCATACTTTTCAGATAGCTGATTTAGATGCTGATTATGACTGCCAATAACTAGAAAAATTGGTGATTTTACTTTGTGAAGTTTATCAATGGCCTGCACTAACTGTGCAACAACTAACTTCTGCAAGAAAATCCTGATTCCATGAATGATTTATTCCATGCTGAAAGTTTTCAAATTAGGGTGAATAGTACTAATATTCAAAGATAAAAGAATTTTGATGACAGAATATGGAAGAATGTTTCACTGAACTTTTGACTAGTTCTCTAATAGTTTGCAACAGCAAAAAATAAAGATTAAGTAAATTATGGTTCAATTTTAAGTGCAATTAAACCTATTTTACTATCACTTAGATTAATAGTAATGTAATCCTTATAAATGAAAGCAAGCTAAGAAAAATTTTACTATTTTGGCATGAATGTGTAAACGCTACACATACAAATGTTTTATATCACATAATTTTATTTTATACACTTTGGCATACAACTAGGTAGATAATTAGATAACTGGGATAGGTGTTTTAATATAGAGGAAAATCCCTGCAATCAAGGCAGTTGAACATGAAATAAGATGGAGAAGCTGGCAAGTGTGGAGACATGGGTTCTAATTCAATTTAGCCACTAAATGTGATTTTTGTAAAAACTGCCATCTGTGTCTCTCTCGTTTTAGAAGTTTCATACAGTTTCCTTGCCCAGTGATGCTTGCCTGGTAACTCTATTGTAATAACTCATTAATAGAAAACCGTAATATGGAGAAGAGAATAATATACGGCAAAGTAACATCCATTTCAGTTCTTTAAAAAGCACCAGGTGTTGGGGCATTTGGGTGTGTCAGTTGGTTAAATGGCCTACTCTTGCATGATCTTGTCTGTGAGATTGAGCCCCATGATGGGTTCTGTGCTGACAGCAAGAGGCCTGCTTGTGATTCTCTCTGTCCCCCTCACTCTGCCTTTTCCGAGCTTGTGCATGTGTGAGCGCGCGCTCTCTCTCTCTCTCTCTCTCAATAAACAAACATTAAAAATAAAAAACATCAGGTGTGTTGTATGGAAGAGTTGAATCACGATATTGTTCACCTGAAACTTATATTACACTATAAGTTAACTAACTGGAATTTAAATAAAAACTTAAAAAATATAATAAAATAGGGGTGTTGGGGTGATCAGTTTATTAAGCATACAACTACAGCTCAGGTGATGATATCACAGTTCATAAGTTTGAGCCTTGCATCGGGATCTTTGCTGTCAGCCCACTTCAGATCCTCTGCACCCCCCTTCTTAAAATAAATAAACCTTAAAGAATAATAACATTAAAAGAAGCAATTGGAGAAGCAATTCTATAGAGAAAAGACTTCTGAAAATCTACTCTTGAATAAAAAATAACTGAGAATACTGGCAAGAACCATCAAAATTAACTTTTTCAGGACTCTAGAAATTACTCAAAGATTTGAAATAACTTCAGGGAAATAAAAGGAACAAGAACAGTGATGGTTTAACTTTGTGGCAATTTCATGCTTTCAAACTCATTCTATGAGGCCAGTATTAGCCTGCTACTAAAATCAGACCCCCGACCCCCAAATCACACAATCTATAGACAAAATCCCTTTTGAATATAGTTGCAAAAATCTTCAACAATATATTACCAAGACAAATCTAGTAGTCTATTAAAAGGATAAGACACCATGGCCAACAGGGCTTTATCCCAGAAATACAAGGTTGATTTCACATATGAAAATTAACATAGTATACCATATTTATAGAATAAAGGACAAAAATACATTGTCATATTAATTGACACAGAAAAGAAAATAGTTCATAAAATGTAACACTCTTGGAGGACTTCTGGGGAGATTCATGGAGTATGAGGATCCTAAGCTCACCTTGTCCCTTGGCCTGACGCCCATATCAGTGCAAATCATACCCAAGTCAGGGTAAATAACCTAGAAAATGGCTAAAAGATTGGCAGAACAAACTCTTCACAGCTAAATGTAGAGTAGAGGTCACATAGAAGAGGGTAGGAAGGGTGGAGACCAGTGAGGAGCTAAAGGAACTTGCAGGATCATCCCTGGGAGGGAGAGATGCTGCAGGTGCAGAGAGGGGAGAGGAGAAGACCCATATCAGGTACCCAAGCATAGGGAGCCCACAAAGGGAAGATGAACCCCCATAACATTTGGCTTCAAACAACAGACAGGCATAATTTTGTGAGTTCTTACAATCAGCAGGACTTAACACCTGGAAATTTAAAAATCAGCAAATTTGACTCTGGGAGAGATGGGGGATGATAGGAAACTGAGTCCCTTTCCTTAAAAAGGCAGCATAACAAAGAGCCTCATGTATATAGAGAAAAGAGGCAGGAGTTTGAAAAACAAATGCCTGGGATATAAGGGAAGGAGATTTATTTACTAATCTCAGAGCATATTCTGGAGTCACAGGGATCTTTGGGAGAATTCTTCAAGAAAAAGAGTTGGTGGGCACCATTTACCTTTGCTACCCCCCAGACTAGATACACGGACACCAGTAGGAACTAGCAAAGCTCAGTACTATCCACCTAATGTGCTAAGAGCATGCCCTAACCATGTGATCTCCTGTGGACACAACCCCTCTAGCCAGGCCTTTATTGCAGTTCTCCCTCAAAGTAGATCATTACAAATCTTACTAATACCATGAGCCCTACACCCATGTTCACCTGTGGACCAGCTCACTCCAACACAGCCTTGACCAAACTTCATCCAAAGCAGTGCCACAAGCCTGTAATATGCACCCAGACCTGACAGGGACAAGCACCACTCCAAAGTGACTCCTGTCCCAGGGAGAGGAGAGTATAATGACACACACCAGTCCCACTGCAGCCCCAGCAGTAGGCTGGGGGCAGATATTGGGTCTGAGTTCAGGCTCTCAGACCAGTGAAAGCTTCGTGGAGGACAACACAGGGAAAGCGCACTGCAGTAGGGTGCTACTGCATCTCTGGCCAATGCCTAGTATGACTCATCTCAAGCCTAAAGAGGCCTGAGATTGACCCACTAACAATACAGAGAGTAAACTCTGCCCACAAAAGACAAATAGAGTCATTACAGACAACTGGAATGAATACAAAAGCACCTCAGCCACAACTGTAAGGAACATGCAACACACACAGGAGACTATACTAAATCACCATGTTCTGAACAGGGGACATTGAACTGTAGAACACTACAGAACCTCTTCTTCATAAGGCCACTGCTTTAAAGAGCAGGAGACATAGCTAAATTTCCTAACAGAGAAACAGACACAGAGAATTAGACAAATTGAGGATACAGAGGAATATGTTCCGAATGAAAGAACAGGAAAAAAATCACAACAAGAGAGCTAAACAAAATGGAGATAACATGTCAGATATAGAATTTAAAGTAATAGTCATGAAGATAGTTACTGGACTAGAGAAAAGAGTGGAAGATCTCAGTGAGACCCTTAACAAAGGGATAGGAAACATAAAAATAACCAATCAGAGGTGAAGAAAAATAACTCAATTAAAGATACACTAGATGGAATAAATAGTAGACTAGAAGAAAGAGAACAACAGATCTTCCAGTGACCTGGAAGACAGAGTAATTGAAAGTAATCAAGCTGAACAGGAGAGGAAAAAAAATGAAAACAGTCGTAGGAAACTCAATGACACCATCAAGAGTAATAGCATTTTCACTATAGGGATCTAAGAAGAAGAGAGAGAAAAGGGGGCAGAAAGTTTATTTGAAAACTAATAGCAGAAAACTTCTTGAACCAGGGGAAGGAAACAGATCCAGGAAGCAAAGAGATCCCCTAATAAAATCAACTCAAGGAGGTCCACACCGAGACACACAGTAATTGAAATGGCAAAAGGTAGTGATAAAGAGAGAATTTATTTATTTATTTATTTATCTATTTATCTATTTATTTATCTATTTATCTATTTATTTATTTGTTTATGTATTTATTTATTTAGGTTAGCTCAACATTTTTTTTTAATATGGAATTTATTGTCAAATTGGTTTCCATACAACACCCAGTGCTCATCCCAACAGGTGCCCTCCTCAATGCCCATCACCCACTTTCTCCTCCCTCTCACCCCCCATCAAACCTCAGTTTATTCTCAGTGTTTAAGAGTATTAAAGAGAGAACTTAAAAAACAGGAAGAGAAAACAGTTCCCTACAAGGGAAACGCCATAAGGTTATCAGCTGATTTACCAAAATCTGGGGATTTCAAGGGTGGTTCAATATTTGCAAATCAATCAAGTGACCCATCACATCAACAAGAGCAAGGATAAACATCATACGATCATTTTAATAGATAAATAAAAAAATCTGACAAAGTACAACATTAATTTATGATAAAAATCCTCAACAAAGTAGATTAAAGGGAACATACTTCAACATAATAAAGGCCTTATGTGAAAAACCCACAGATAACAACATACACAATTCTGAAAAACTAAGAGCTCTTCCCTTAAGGTCAGGAACAAGACAAGGATGTCCACTCTCACAACTTTTATTCAACATAATACTAGAAATCAGGCAAGAAAAAGTAATAAAAGGCTTCAAAAATGGTAGGAAAGAAGTAAAATTGTTACTATTTGCAGAGGACATAATACTGTATGTAGAAAATCCTCATGACTATACCGAAAAAACTACTAGAACTGATAAATTCAGTAAGGTCACAGGTTACAAAATCAATATATAAAAATATGTTGCATTTCTATACACTAATAATGAAGTATCAGAAAGAAAATTTAAAAAAATCCCATTTACAATTTTACCAAAAATAATAAAACACTTAGGAATTAACTATTTTTTTTATCTTAGGCATAAACTTAACCCAAGAGGTAAAAGACTTGTACTCTGAAAAGTATAAAAAACTGATTGAAAAGAAACTGAGGATGACAAAGAAATGGAAAGACATTCCATGCTCATGGATCAGAAGAACAAATATTGTTAAAATGTCTACACTACCCAAAGCAATCTACAGATTTAATACAATCACTATCAAAATATCAAGAGCATTTTTCACCAAACTAGAATGAACAATCCTAAAATTGGTATGGAATCACAAAAGACCACGAATAGCCAAAGCAATCTTGAAAAAGAACAATAAAACTGGAATATCACAGTTCCAGTTCTCAAGATATATTATAAAGCTGTAGTAAATCAAACCATATGATACTGGCATAAAAATAGATGCATAGATCAATGGAACTGAATAGAGAGCCCATACATAAACCCACAATCGTATGGTCAATTAATCTTTAACAAAGGAAGACAAAGTATGCAATGGGAAAAAGTCTCTTCAACAAATGCTGTTGGGAAAAGTGGACAGCTATATATAATAGAATGAAATAGGACTACTTTCTTATACCATATATGAAAATAAACTGAAAATGGATTAAGGACCTAAATGTGAAACCTGAAACTATAAAATCCTAAAAGAGAGAACAGGCAGTAACTTTTCTGACATTGGCCATCGCAACATTTTTCTAAGTATGTCTCCTGACGCAAGAGAAACAAAACCAAAAATAAACTATTGGGATGACATCGAAATAAAAAGCTTCTGCAAGGTAAAGGAAACCAAAAATTACTCACCAAAATCTATGAAAAACCCACAGCTAACATCATACTTGATGATGAGCTACTGAATGCTTTGTCCCTAAGATAAGGAACGAGATGTCTGCTCTCACCACTTGTAGAGAACATAGTATTAGAGTTTCTAGCCATGACCATGAGGAAAGGAATAATATAAAGGTCATCTATATTGGAAAGAAAGTGGTAAATATCTATTTGCAGATAACATAATTGTTTATATAGAAATACCTAAGGAATCCACATATACAGAATAACTATTAGAGTTTATTATGAACTTAACAGTTTGGCAGGATGTACAACAATGAATAGAGGTTTCTCTAAGGAATATAGACAAATTGCCAAACACATAAAAGGATGCTGAACATCATGCGTTTTTAGGGCAATGCAAATTTCTATATTTAGAAATGCACAAAATAGGACTTCACACATTAGGATGTGCAATCAGATGGTTAAAATAAAAAGACAAACAATAATAAGTTCTGCTGCAGGTTAATTGGAATGCTTGTTTATACATGACTGGTGGGAGCATAAAATGGTACAATTCCCTTGAAAAATGCTTTGGCAGTTCTTCAAAGAGCTAGCATTACCAAATCACTTACCAATTGCCCTCTTAGATACACACACACACACACACACACACACACACACACACATATACACATACAAACACACACACACACAAAGAGCAATGAAAACCCATGTTCGCATAAAAACTTGTACATGGGTGTTTACAGCAGTATTATTTATAGTAACCAAAAAGTGGAAACAACCCAAACGTCTATCAACTAATAAACAAATAAACAACATGTGGCATATTCATGTAATGGAATATTATTTGGCAATAAAAAGAAATACTGATATGCTACCACATGAATGAATCTTGCAAACATTATACTAAATGAAAGAAATGAGTCACACTATACCGTATATTGTATGATTCCACTTTTTCCGCTTGTATTAAATATCCAGAATTGGCAAACCCATGGAAACAAAATGTATATGAATGGTTAGCAGTAGAACAGAGAGAGGCAACAGGAATAGGGAGCTAATAGGTATGGTGTTCCTTTTAGAAATGATAACATTATTTTAAAATTAGGTAATACATAGTAAAATTCTTTCAATCTACTAAAAACCATGTAATTGTACGTTTTAAAAGTATGAATTTTATTGTATGTAGGTGTATCTGAATAGAACTGTTCTAAAAGTAAAATTTTGAAAAATATAGCTAGGTTGCTGGAAAATTAAGTCATTATTTTCTGGGTTTCTATTCATTTAAGTTTCTAATCATTGATTTTTTATCTGCACCCTTCTAGGTACTCTATGGGTGGGATTAAAAGGGGTGGATCTTGCACAATGACAGGTCAAAGTCCATACCAAGACATGTATGCAAACAAACCACTAAATGAAGTATCCTCAATGGTAATGTGTTATTAAGTGATCTGGCAGAGCAGAGCAGAGAAGAATTTTCTTTCTACTTTGGGACTTGAGGAGTTCCAGATAAGCTTCACATAAAAATTGACACTGAGGTCTTAAAAGACATATAGCAGGTAAGAAGAAAAGGGGAAGCATTTTTCAAGTAAGAAGAAAAGGAGAAGGGTCTTTCAAGTGAGATCATTTTGAGTAAAATAGAATTACCTGCATGAGACGTCCATTATTTACACTACTATAATGCCTGGGGTTAACTCTTTACAAAGCATTTCTTTACTATTTCCATTCTTTACTTAACATACATCACTCAGAACAGTTATGCACATATAAAAATAGCTCCTGGGTATTTGTACAGGTTTACTGAGGCAAATTTGTGCTATTGGGATGAGGATCTCATATACACACAATCACGCACATACAGACACACGCACCTTTCTGCTTATAACAAGTCATTTTAACTATATCTCACCACAGTCATCCTTCTTTCTGTTTAGTTTCTATTCCAGAGATGCCTTATATAAACTCTCTTCATCTCAGAAAGAACTGCTAAATTTCAGCTCTTAATTTTCAAAATGAAATACACTGCGTTTTTAGTCCTTCATGGTGTCAATGAGATTGCATTCAAGTATTCACATCATGATTATTCTCTTGAGAATGCCCTTAATATTGGGACCATGCCTTGCACAAAATAAGTAGATCTCCAGTAATAAAAACAATTCCCTTAAAGAAATAGCATTACAAAAATGTGTGGCTTGGGTTCAAAATGGAAAAATGTGACGTCTTCTCTAGTCCTGTAGGACCTCCTTCTATAATCATAGAAGACTGCCATTTCTGTCTTCCAGTACTAGATTAGAGCCATCAGGTTTAATGAAATAATATAGCACCTGAGCTACCAAGAGGAGAAAAATTGATTTACAATTACAAATTGTTTTTGAAATGAGTTATATTTCCTTTTCATGAAGAATTTATAATAATAAAACACTCAAAGCTTAAGCATTGAAATGTCTAATGAAACTACTTTGAAAATATTAAAGGGAAGATGAATAAATTTTGTGGAAAGCTCAAAAGACCATAATCTAACTGAATTTCTCCGATAAGTTCCATGTCTTAGATTGCACGCTATTGTCAGAAAATCTCCAGAGTGTGGGATGGTTATTCAAAATTAAACTAGATGAGTAAGACATTGTAATATACTCTACTCCAATCTTAATTTCCTTAACAAACTTCTTTAGAAGGTGGCATATAATAGATGGTAAAAAGGAGTCAATAATATTACCTTTACTCATGGATAATATCTTGTTATGCATCAAGTTTATATTATTTTGTGTCACTGTTCTTGTTAATAAAATAGTAAACTGTACTTAGGTTGCCATTTCTCCTTTTATACTAAAAGTAGGTAGATTTCTGTGATGGATTTCAGGCTCTTTAAAGAAGTATACTAATGAAAAATATGAATAGATTATTTACTGATTCTCTAATGTGATTTTTTTAACCTTTATTCATTTTTGAGAGAGACAGAGCATGAGTTGGGGAGGGGGAGAGAGAGAGGGAGACACAGAATCCGAAGCAGGCTCCAGGCTCTGAGCTGTCAGCACAGAGCCTGATGCAGGGCTGGAATTCACAAACCGTGAGATCATGGCCTGAGTGGAAGTCAGATACTTAATTGACTGAGCCACCCAGGCACTCATAAAATAATTTCTCTTTTTCTTAAGGTTTTAATTTTTTTTATTTTGGGGAGAGAGAGAGAGAGAGAGAGAGAGAGAGAGAGAGAGAGAGATAGGGAGGGAGGGAGAGAAAGCATGAGGAGGAGAGGTGCAGAGAGAGAGGGAGACACAGAATCCTAAGCAGGCTCTAGGCTCTGAGCTGTCAACACAGATCCAGACGTGGGGCTCCAACCCATGGACCATGAGATCATGACCTGAGCTGAAGTCGGAGGCTTAACTGACTGAGCCGCCCTGGCGCCCTCTTCTCCCTATTTTTGTATTACTTTTTCTTCCCTTCCCTTATGTTCATCTGTTTTGCATCTTTTTTTTTTAATGTTTATTTATTTTTGACAGAGAGAGACAAGCATGAGTGGGGGAGGGGCAGAGAGAGAGGGAAACACAGAATCCAAAGCAGGCTCCAGGCTCTGAGCTGTCAGCACAGAGGCTAATGTGGGGCTCGAACCCACAAACTACCAGATCATGACCTGAGCTGAAGTTAGACGGTTAACCAAGCCACCCAGGCACCCCTAATGTGATTTTTTTTAAATCTGAGGTATAAATTTCCCTACAGTGATATGCACAGATCTTAAATGGTAAAATTAAGTAATTTTGACAATTTAAAATATTCATACAAGGTATTAGTCAAAACAGTTTTCTTACTTATTACATACTTTTTCTGATTTTAACAATAATGGTCTCATTAAAAGACTTGGGAAGTGTTCCTATTTTATATTCTGAAATAGTTATATAGTTACTGGTATTCCTTATTGTTTTTCTCAGGCACATAATTCCTTCAGCCTCCAGTTGCTTTTAGGATTTTTTTTTTATCTTTGCTTTTCAGCACTTTGAGATATGCTTGGTATAGTTCTCTAATTGCTTTTGTTGAGATTCATTGAGCTTTCTGAATTTGTGAGTTAATAGTTTTTATCACAAGTTGAAGATTTTTAGCATTGCTTCCCCATTTTTTTCTACTCTTATTTCTCTATTTCTGATACTCAAGTCACTGCGATGTTAGACTTTTTGGTATTTTCCCACAAATGACAAATTCTTTGGTTATTTTTGCCAGTTTTTGCCTCTATATAAATTTATGTTTAGATAATTTTTCATACTGTCTTCGACTTCATTGATCTTTTCCTTCATGGCTTTTAATCCGTTATTGTTTCATCCATTTCTTGTTTTAAGTATCTTATGCTTTAATTTAAGAATTTCTATTTTTTATTTTGTATTATCATTTTCACTAATTAATTGAGACTTCTTTATTTTTCAACCTGCATATTTATCTTTTCTATGATATATTAAATATTGATATTTTATACCTCTTGTGTTATAACTCAGAAGTTTACTTGTGGTTCTAAACAAATTGTTTTTGTTTTTCCTAATTATAACAATAATTTTCAGTTTCTTGATATATCTGGCACTTTTTAACTTTAAAAAATATCTTATAAATATTTTATAAATAAAAAATTAAAAAAAACATTTTAAATGCTGCAACGCTGAAAGTCTGGATTTTGTTCTCTTCCTTTAAAGAGTAACACGTTTTATTCTAGGAAGCAATTAATTTACGGGCAGATTAATAAAGTACTAATTAGACTTGATTTAAGGTTTGTTAGGTTAAGTATAGGTTAGGGCTTTACTAAATGGCTCAGATAGTTCTCCTTTTGAGGTGTGACCTTTTAGCATCTCAGTTGAAAACCTTATCTATTCAACATGGTCTCTCTACTCTGTCAGGATGGAATTCCCCGCCTCGTATTTTTTGGCCCATGGAGCATCTGTTAAATGTTCAGCTTCCCAGTAACTAGACCTTATGCCATTTCATATTGTTTATGTGTAGCTTATGGTTTGTTTAAAGTCTTACCTAGATCCTTCCTTTCCAAAATCCTACACTTTAATTACTAGCCACTGTAGTAAGCTGAACACAGATTTTTTCTTCCTAGCTCAGCAAGATTGCCATGCTTTGCTCAGACTTCATTTCCTTCTGTTGTTGTCTGGAAAGTAACAAAAGGCAGAACACTGGACTAACTGTAAGGATTACCTCATGTGTTTCTCTTCTGTCAAGAAGCACCATCTCTTCCATCTCTGCACTATCTCTTCTCTGGTGTCTGAAAAGCGTTCCTTAATATATTTTGCCCTGTTTTATGGTTGGTTGTGATGAAAGGGCTAGTGTGGTATAAGTTACTGTGTCACAGCCATAATCATAAGACATTTGATTATATTTTCAGTACATTACTTCAAACATTAAGTGTATATAATGAGCCTAGTATTTAAAGGTGAGTACAAAAAAATCCCCATTGGTTAGAACAATTTGTTTTGATAGTTACTAACAATGATCAGCATGTCAATAGATGCTTACCAAAGCATATATGAATCCATGGAAAGAGCTTGGAAATTGGAAGTAAACTAAAGAACATAACACTAAAAAGAGTATCTATTCCCCTTTCACATGTTATTTGGTTGTTCTTCAATCATCTTGAAATGCCCATCAATAGACGGCCCCAATAAACAATTCCAATAAAATGGTTATTTTATGAAAAAGTGATGAAGTTATTCTCCATTGTTCATCACAATAAATGAGAATACAATCTTGTCTAGTTCATACTGGAATATCAATATTTTCACTACTTATTTTAGAATTCAGAGATAACAGCAAATAAGAACCTTAAAAATCCTTAAAGTATATCTCATAACAATATAATTTTAATTTAGTTGCAATAAGATTTCACTATCAAGTATAACTAATTCATTCCCATCATGGACACTTTCTAACCTTGTTTTCACTATTTACAAAAATTAATAAATATAAACAATGCTTTCAGGATTCTTTTATCAAAGTAGGCTTTAATGTGTCTCTATTTTTGCTAACCCAAACACATGTCCTACAAATCAAGACTTCTTATTCCAATCAGAGTAATGTGAGCTAACATTTTAGTACACATACTAAATCAGGAGATATTTAACTAAGTTCCCAATGGAGACAGAGATTTATGGTGTCCTTCATAGCTGTGTAACCAGAGATGTTTCCAATTAAAGAGATAAACGTGTCATATCTTGTTAGAAGACAGAATAGCAAACATGCCTTTTTGCAGTTTACATGAAGTAATGACCTATGATCATTTTGTGATTTTAACTAGATATATGACACTTAATTATAAAATGCACTGATCTTGTTTTGTGAGTAGAGGGTGGCAAGAATAACCCTAGTGATACTCATATTGTCCAATAACTTATTAGTAAAACCTATGGGGTAATAGTGACTGGTTCTAAGTATTAGTTTTAAAATTACAGACACCTGGAACCTCAAAAAATTATTTGATCTAGTCTTCATTGTCAGGCTAGTGAGAGGCAAAGCAGGTAATTGTTGAGTATATTCCATGTTTGAAAGGACAACGTTTCCACATCCCATATATCCAGAACAAAAGCCCTGATAGATTGCTATTGCTTTAGTTTAACCTATATCTTGACTAGAGTATTTACATACATATATGGAATACAGATATTTAGTGTTCCTTTAATTATGGATTTTCATTAAGGCTGTGGAAGTGTATGTTAACTTTTACCTTTCTTCTAACTTAAGTAAAATTTGGAATTGCAATTCTTTAAATATGTATTCCAGCATATAAACAGTGTCTGGGGGGAGGAATAATTTTCTTCATTGTCCCAGGGCAGTTTCAACTTCATTATTTTCTTTTTCACCTGTAGACTGATTTCTCTTTCCTTTCCTTTGTGGCCCTTCTTCCTTGTGTCATCAGAGCCCTATTATTATAACCCTTTGTCCCTCTAGTATTGTCCCTTTTTCATTATAGAGCCAGCTAAAAGTATTACCCCTACCATACCCTGATCCCACACACTCAACCTGTTAGACTAAAAGTCAGATAAACAGACATACATGTTACAATGCCCCCGTAAGCTCTAATTAGCAGCTAGTATAAATTCAAGCTCACATATAACAAAATCAAATTAATTCAAAAGATTTTTTCTGTACTTTTGTGTTATGTTCACAAGTAAACCTGTGAATGAGGCAGAAATAATTTCAAGATCACTCTTTACAGAGCAGATCCCTACCTTTGTGAAAATGAAAATAACAACCATAGTAAAAACATATGGATCAGCAAATGCTCTGGTCTAAATATTCCTCTGGTGTTTATACCACAAAATGCCTCCCTGTTCTGGCAGTCAGCTTTTTTATAATGGCACACAGAGAAGCTATATGCCAGCTTGAAGAACCAAGTAAGGTATCCATCCTGGGGTCTGATAGGAATTGGGCACTGCCAGCCCAATGGGCACTATACAGACTTGTGTTAGTACTAACATCTTGATGTATAACTCTGGGGAAATCAGAAAGCCAAGGTTTCTGGTTATACAAACATGACTTTCTAGGATGCTTTTTGACTACTGAGGAGTAGATCAAGTATAGGAAAGTGGTATAGTCAGACAAGTGTTTAAGACAGAAGGTTTTTTTTTTTCTGTGAAATTTAATAATTCAAAAGACAAAATGAAGTCTAGGGACCAAAGGTTGAAATAAAGCAAAGATATCTAATAAAAGCAAATCACATTATTTAGAAGGATATACAAGGGGGCTCTAAATACTTTACAGGTTGAAATAAAAATTCAAGGTTATGCCAGTTATTCCCCATCTCAAACATAATTGCTGAAATTCTCTAAATATTACTGAAAATAATGAAGCAATCAGATATGCCCTCTGAAACAAATCCCATTGCCTTTGCAGAGCGATTCTCTCCTGCATCTCTGTCCCTCCACTGCTATGACCTTCACAACTTCCCACTTCCTTGCTGCTTCCTTCACTGTCACCTAGATTGGC
Source organism: Neofelis nebulosa (assembly GCF_028018385.1). NCBI lineage: Eukaryota > Metazoa > Chordata > Mammalia > Carnivora > Felidae > Neofelis > Neofelis nebulosa. The sequence goes on from NC_080790.1 coordinate 28,599,765, forward strand.
ACTTAGAATCTTTGGTTTCAGCAGCATCAGGCTGCCATTCCCATGGACGCACACTTTAGCAGTCTCTGCTTCATAGGTTATCCTTCAGGGGGAAAGGGGAATTGTTAAGACAGTGGAAGGAAGTTGGGAATGAAATAAGTGGCACCTTCCATTCTGCTGAGACCCCCAAGAGCCAGCCTCAGAACACATTGTTAAGTCCTACTACTACGATGACAGAGGCCATGAACCCCAATGAGATGCAAAACGGAGGTTCTGACCTCACATACCTGAATAGATTCTTAGCATTTTCTGACAGAGAAATGATTCTCGTACCTTGGCCAGAATCCAGTATGGTAATTGCATTTCTGTTCACCTCTCTTCTCTTCCAACAGTTTTTTCTATTACTGGAAATTCTTCTAAAACATTGCAAAGTGACACAGAAAAATTGAGCCACCACATTCTAAAGGGAATTTGTTCCTAAAATACGAAGGGGGAAATTAAAAATAATTAACCACTCTTTTATTCTATAGCTACTCATCTTTTGATGTGTGTGATGTACTTTGTGTAACATTCTTATAAGGAACCTTTGTTGGTACTAAGAAAAAACACTAAATAGGAAGTAAAGGTATTTATTCAAAGTTAAATGGGCAATCAGTAAAAATACCGTAAACCAAGGTCATTCAGAGGACTGAAAATGTGAGAGGGCCTCTGCTTTTAGTTATTTCGGGAAAAGGGATTATTTATCTAACTGCATTCTTTAATACTTAGTATTTTTAAGTCGTTTTTGATTACATAAGAAATGCACAAATCCATTTTCCTCATTAAAAATAACGTTATTACCTATATTCTCTTATAATTCCCAGGGGAAACCAAAGCTATTCATTTACATACACGTGTGCAAGATCATATGGATGCACCTATATTAAGTATCATTTGTACATGTATTTTTTTTTTCCTTTTCACTAATGATATAACATTTTTTCTGGGCTCTATGTCTATTTCTCACTTAACATCATTTCTTAAAAATCTGCTACATCCTTATACCTGCTACCTAGTGCTTCTCAGGCTAGTTATTGAAACAGAACTGCTGAGTCGATAGACATGCACAAGGTCATTCTACCTTTCGAATTGTCTTTGAATGCACATTCATCCTGGAGATTCTTGTGCCAATTGCCTTGTATTGATGTAGCATACCCTGCCCAACGAATGCTAAGAAACCACTCTTCAAAGCCCAGCTCCAAAGTACCTTCTATTGGAGACATCCTATCTCCCAACTTTTTCTCAGGTGAAGCCACACTGCACTTGATCTGTAATTCTGCCATAAAACCTACTATATGGTTCATTGTATTATAGTTATTTATATGCAGAGCTTGTCTTCCCCTGTCCCTCACTAGTTTGTAAGTTCAGATACCTAAGGGCAAGATTCAGGTCATCATTTTTATATTTGAAAACCTATGTCCTATATCTGTGTGCCTAGAATAGGTTATTCTTATATAAGTCTTTATTAAATGAATAGAAGGATGAATACAGGGATGCATTTTATAGCATTTCAAGTCAGATCAGTGCCTAAGAAATCCCAGGCCATGGGAATGCCTATTGTCAATTGCATGGAAGCTTGGACTGAATTCTAGTTGTGATGTTTTCGTCTAATTGCATACTTGCCCCCTTAATGCATCATGTATTTCATCACTGATAATGGAAATGATCCTGTACATGTTCAGGGTAGCCTTTGTTCTATTTGGAGAAGAGTCCTTGTAAAGCATCTCTGAATTATTTCCTTTCACCAGCACTATTCTCAGCTACAATGAAAGATGAATTTCACTACACCAAGTATGTATTTGTTTTCTGCCTGGATGATACGTCATCACAACATCCTGCTCTCTGTGCTCCCCATCCCCATCCTAGTCAGAAACTTGGACAATGAAAACCACTCAACATCTGGGTATCAGTAAGTGATAGGCCTTGGCAAATGCAGAAAAACTTTTGCTGTTTTTTTCTCTCTCTCTCCTTTCCTTTATCCCTCCCTTCCTTCTTTTTTTTCCCATCTTTTTTTAATTCTCATTCTCCCTCTCTCTGTCTGTCTCAAATGGAGTCAGGAGAAAAGGGAGAGTTATCACACTCACATTAAATCCAAGGTATTATGGGCAACTTACATGATTTTTAAGGAAAAAATCTTCTACTCTTCAAAAACTGGTGTTATATATATGACATATATTTAGCCATCAGCAAATACTATATATATATATATTTTACAGCTAACACAAATTAGTTTCAGGCAGACCAGCAGTCTGGCTTTCAACATCTCCCATCTGCAATATCTACTGAACCTTTTCTTTCAATATATTTTTTAATGATTTCTTGAAATAACTTTCACTTGTCTTATCTATAGAGATGATGAGAACTTATTTTTATTATGAAACCATTGGTACTTTTTTAAGGACCTGTGTTGGGGTGCCTGGGTGGCGCAGTCGGTTAAGCGTCCGACTTCAGCCAGGTCACGATCTCGCGGTCTGTGAGTTCGAGCCCCGCGTCAGGCTCTGGGCTGATGGCTCGGAGCCTGGAGCCTGTTTCCGATTCTGTGTCTCCCTCTCTCTCTGCCCCTCCCCCGTTCATGCTCTGTCTCTCTCTGTCCCAAAAATAAATAAAAAACGTTGAAAAAAAAATTTAAAAAAATAAAAATAAAAATAAAAAAAAAGGACCTGTGTTAATTCTAGGTTTTTTTCCCTTAAATAAATTCCTGTAATGTAATTCCAATAATGTTTTAAATCTTAAATCTCTAATACTAAACTTTTTTTAAAAATATCCAGTACATAATGGTGGCAATAATGCAGATCAAATTAGTTATTTTCAATCCCATTCTCTTTTCTGGATTTATTGCAGGCATCAAAACTCATTCAAATGAAATAGTTTTTCTATGATGGTATCTTAATTATGAAATTGTGTTTTAAATATTCTACAACTAGGGGTCACAGGCATAGTCCTAAAACATACATTCACTAATGATTAGAATAAGCATGTTCACTTGTGTAAAAGATTGTCAAATGTTTTCTTCAAGAGTTTTACATTTTTATTAAGAATAAGATTTTACCTTAAGTGACAATACTATTTCTGCTTTTTGTGGTGTTCTTTAAAAAAAAATAAAACATTTTAGAGATTTTCATTTCTTTCCTGTTTATGTGCCAAGTTTGTCGATTTGTTTTTTCCTTTATCAAAGAGTCTTGAAACATTTTCAACTAATGGTAACATTGGCATCATAACATCTTGTTACGAAAAAACCTTCCCTGTGTAAGTATTATGATAATCAGATCTTCAATTAGATCAGCTCCAAATTAATATTGTCATTTTTCCACATTGTTAGTTTTAGAATCACAATATTCTGTAAAAATTCTGCCTAGGGATAAGTTAAGGGCTAGACATAAATATTTACAGAATACTATAATACATAAAAATTTTATCTTGAGTATCTCAAAAGGGAAAAAAAAAGAGATAACTTAGTCATTGCTTCAGGAGAGTGGTCTTGCTCTTTGAAATATTTCTAGACATTTCTTGATTTCTTGTGAAATAATACATATGTGTATCTATCTCTCTATATAGATGTAATTATATATCTTGTAACTTGTAACATTATGTTATGACTATAACTTGTAATTTACTAAGTGATAGGAATGGTAGGAGCATCTTTTGTTCTAATATTTGCTCTTTGACCCTGGCTCCTGACACAGAGCTTCTAAATCCCTTGGTATTTCCCAGGTGACAAGAGTGTGTTTTGGCTTAATTATGTGACTCTTGGTGGGCTCCTGGATAGTTTCATAATAGGGGTTAGTCTCCAGAAAGACCAAGATGTCATGAGAACCTTGGAATCTTCAACCCCAACTCACGTGGTCCAGGAAAGAGAGAGACACTAGAGACTGAGTTAATAATGGGTCATGTCTACAGCATGAAGTCTCCATGAAATTCCCAACAGTACAGTATGCAGAGAGCTTCTGGGTTGGTAAACATGTGAAAGTGCTCACAGAGAGGGCATGGAAGCTACTTCCCACATCTCTTCATCTTGCTGTTCATTTGTACCTGTTTTTATACCCTCGTGATAAACCGGTAAGCGTAAGCAATAACTTCCCTGAATTCATTGGGTCATTTTAGTCAATGATTTAAACCAAGGAAAGGGTTTTGAGAACCCTAATATACAGCCGGCAAGTGTGTCTAAAGTACAGGGGACAATCTGGGACTTGCGATCAGTATTTGAAGTGGGAGCAGTTTGATAGAACTGAGTCCTTAACTTGTGGGATCTGATATTACCTGCAGGTAGATAGTGTCAAATCTGGTATCACAGAGAATTTCTTGGTGTGGGGAAGAACCCTCAGATACTGAATGATCAGAGGATCTGAAGTGAAATGTTCCTTGTGAGTAGTAAAGGAGAAAATCACAGATGTGTATCTTTCCTAGACACCTGTGCAATGTCTTATAGGAGGTGAGCAGGGGTCTTCATATCAGCCTTTAAGGTACTTTTTTCAAGAACCTCATCTTTCAGTTTCTTGACTTGGAAACTTGCGGAAGCACTAAACTCAACACAGGATTCTGTTTATCTTAATAAAAAACTTCCTTTAAAAAATGCCTGCCTTTACAGCTGCCAGAAATATTTGTCAAAAATATTTATTGACTGCTTTATAAGGTTAATTGAAATGAAAGGCTATGTTTTCCCTTGACCTCTGCTTGCAAAATAAATAAACTATGTTCTATGCTTTTTTGATTTATTAGACAGATGAAATTGTCTTCCTTTCCTTTTTAAAAGATATTTTTCCTCTTCTGGTGGACTCCAAGTTTTAGCCTGCTCATGGCCTTTGCAGGACAATTCTGCTCTCTGCAACTAATTGGACAATAGCCTTGGTGTTATTATTTAGGGACAAAGAGAATTTTATTTAGGGGACCAATGTCTCCAACTAGCTTAAGACTCCTAGAGAAAGGGACTGAAACATATTTTTCACCACTATAATGGCAGCACAGACTGACTCATTCTAAAACACTATGCTACTTGGACCAACACTGGTGAAGCACAGAGACTTAAAGAAAAATAAATAAAAGAAGAAGATGGTGTAGATGCAAGGGATGCAGAGGGAAAGAATTTGCATGTTTGGGGATGGTTGGAGGAAAATCTTTGCCTTAGAAATGTTAGGAGAATGAGGGAAAAATTGCCAGAATAGAGCATTCTTTCCACATCAAGACTGAAATAAAGTATCACATATTTCCTTCCCTTCTGTTAATTTTTTATTCTCCCTTCCTCACCGTATTTCATCTACTAAATGGCTACTCTGGGTTAGCTACTACATGATACAGTCTCCCTCTCCTCCCCCCCCCCATCACTCATTTCATGTTGTTTCACCTTTTAAATTCTCCCTCTTTCTAACCATCCACTGTTCTCTGGTCCCGTGTTGTCAGGTGAAGTGTGACATTCTTGCATGATCCAGGTGGTAGCATAGCATGGTGAATACTTTATAGTAATTTACTTCCTCACAACTAGTGATAAAAATTAAATCAAAACCCTAAATCAAAATTTATTTTCTAAAAGGTATCATAATTCTACTGCGTCATAACTCCATTGTTGTATAATTAACTAAATATTTGTCTTCTTTCTAGCTTTTCCTTTCTTCCCAGCTATATCTTCTTATTCATGGGAAAAAAATAAAACATGACAGAGATGTTAAGCAGGGAAAACAACTAACTATAGTTTCTATATCTGGTTACCATTGGAAAGTTATAACTTTATCACAGTTATACATGGAGTCTTTAAATATTTTATGTATTGTCTCATCTAAATATAAATTGGATATTTAAGATCACTTATATTGGGTGTTTTTAATGAATTCTAGTCTAATACAGTTGATAAGGTTATGGTTGCTGATTTGGTTCAGTATGAAGAGCTCAAGTTTTGAAACTATATTTCTATTCAAACTACTTGTAACTATTTGTGTATAGGAGATGATGCATTTCATTTCCTTTTCAAGAAACTAATGTACTATCCATTTGGTATCAGGCTCAATATTTCAAGGTTTTGGACATATTTTTTTCATAGTTTTTCACTCAATATTTATGTTGTTTTTTTTTTTACAATAGGAAGCTGTCCACACTCTAATACTTCCCAAAAAAGGTTTGCAAACTGAAAACATGAGTCTCTCTGTGCTAAGTTATCCATCTGGTTGTTGGGTTTCTGTGTCTTAGATATATGGTAATGCACTGACATGTGAGGAGAATCTCCAACCGATTATGTTAGTTCTGAATAATCTAGCAACATGTCTTCTCTTTGTACAAGGAAGAAGAATTTCACAGCATTCCATGAGGAAAAACAGAATACAATGTGTTTTTACCCAGCTGCATATCTTATAATACTCACTGGTGATTTATGGTACACTGTACCTTCTCTCCACAGTCACAGACTCCCTCCATGTAGAAGGACCTGTGCACTGCTTGAGTTGGACATGTGCTCAAAAATGATTCAGTACTGATTCCTAGCATTGTCTCTTATTTTTCTCCTTGTACACAACTAACGCCTCCTTGAACTATGCTGTGAAGTTACCAACTAATGTATATAAAATGCTAGTATGGTCAGGTATTATACTAACCGCTTGTATAAAATAGTTTAATATTTGAAACATATGTATGAAGGAGAAGGAAATGCACACAGAATTCAAAGACTAAAGTATTAGAGAAAATTGTATGCACTAGAATTTCTTCTTCTCCTTCTCCTCCTTCTTTATCTGATGCCATGGGCATCTCTGACTTCATTCAATGCTTTTAGAGCTGCACCCCCTTTAGAGTCCTTCACCTGACACTGTCAGGAGTAATTGAAGTGGTCTGGCATTCCCACCACCAGAGAATATGATAGTAGAATTTAGCAGGGCATGTCTGGGGCAGTAGGACAGAAAGAAAGTGGAATTGGGATGATTTCAGAGAATCTGCTGTCTGGAAATCTATCTTCAAAGGTAGTAATGTCTAAGCAAATTGTAGAGACTGGAAATAACTTGGAGGTATACCAAAAAACAAAATGACCCAATGACAAACCTTATGCTCTGTCACATAGAAATATTCAAGTAAAATAAAAGGAACCAATGCACGTGAAAAAAAAATTTCAAAACCAATTATTGACTATGAGACACCACTGTAGAAATTTGAAAGGGCCTACCTGGCTTCCAATACGTAATGAACCTATTGTCATCATCAAAAGAAAGTAAAATAACTTCCCAAGGAATTACTGCTGCTTATGTCTTTGAGTTTTATTAACTATTTTTACTTAGGATAATTTAATAAAAAGGAAAAAAATATGACATGTATTAAGATTACTCTTTACTACCAGTTTAGTTGTGTCAGATTCTTTTGATTTATTGTGATTCTCATCTACTCTTATGAAGTTCTAGATAAAACCCAGAAAGTTATGGCCACAAATCAGTTTCCCTGCAAGGCCAGATTGGAAACACACTTGATTCATGGTGATCTTCATTTTTGTCAGCTCTCAAGGTTTTGATCATTTAGTTAATAGCTTGTCTTCTGAAGTGGGAAAATTATCACACATTTGAAACTAAGTTGAGCTCCTGGAGAAAAGTTAGTTCATGTTCCAAAGCATAACTACATTGTTTTAGGTTATGGATTGGTAACTGACACATTGCCATAAAAGATATGAAGGAAATTGTATATATAACAAAGTAAAAGAAAAGGATGAAGGGAGACACATGGTCTTAAATGATTTTTAATAACCAATATGATGAATAACCCAGGAGGGATTCTATTATTTTCCTCTTTCATTTCTTTCCTTACAGTGCTTAAATTCTTTCTTGAAAAACAAGTGTCTTTGGGCCCAGTCAAGTTTATTAGTATTATATTCACAAGAACTTTGTACCAAACACTCTAAAGTAGCTTTCTTTTTAAAACAAATGACTGTGTTTCTGAAAACCCATGAGTAAGTTTTTAAAAATACATTGTATAATATCTTTAACCCCAAGTAGTTTAAATAGTTGTTATTGATAGACATCTCAGGAAATTCTACAACTAGCAAAACATATTTAGAAAAACAAATGTGACTCTATCTTCATTGTGTTTATTATTTAAAAATTTTCCCCTCTATCTTCAAGGACTTGAGCTACCAAGACTTTACAAGGCTGGTAGAAAGCAGAGCTCATGGCCCTTGGGATCTTGTGATTTAGTGGGGACAAACAGTAACACAAATATATAGTTGACAATAAACTTGGGATACACACACGTGTGTGCTGTATGAGGAAGTAATCTTCTGCCCTACTGCCACAACCTTAGTTCAAATCACTTTGCTTGGAACTCAACTGCTGCAACAGGTTCTTACTGGCTTCCTTGCTTTCCTCTCTTGACTCTACCCCCATCATTTCCCCATGACTGTCAAAGCAATGTTTCTAAAACACGAATATCACCACTGTATCTCACATGTATTTACACTAATGGATCTCTATTGCCCCGGTGTTCACCTTACTTAACAAGGGTGACAGAATCCTTCTTTACATGGCTCTTTCACATCTATCCCTTCTCAGCAGCTGTCACCCACTCCTCATCCTACACTCTGCACCACTTAATCCCATCACAACGTTTTGAACATCCTCAGTCTCTTAACATTCATCCTCTGTGTGAGTCATTCTCTGAGCAAAGTATTTTCCTTTTCCTCCTCCTCCAGCATTTTCTGGCGAAACAGGTGCATTCTTAATAGTTCAGCTTTTATGAGTAGCCTTCCTTGAATATCACTCTTGTACATACCCAAGCACACATGGCAAATATTGAAGTGCTTCTCCCTTACATGTCCTCTCATTGTATTTTCCACCAGTAGCACCCATTGCTTTTTATGTTACTATTTCCTATTTATTCATCTGGATATGTCACTAGAATTTCGGTATAATGAGGCAGGAATAGTTTTCACTCTGTTTATCGTTATATGCAAAGTATCTAGCACAATGCATGGCATATCGTAGAGTACAATAAATATTTGTTAAATGTATAAATAAAGTATTTAGGCAAGTGGTATTTCTAAGTCACATAATACTCATAATTATGAAGACGATTTGAGAAACTACAACAGAATGAACCTTTTTCTTAGGAAGAATTTTTAAGACAGAGAAGCCTACAACTATAGGAAAATGAGTCCACATAAATAATTGAAGATTCTCAGGGAAAAGCTCAATATATGCCAACCCATTCAGGTAATTTGCATGGTAAAGCAATCTGCCAATAACCCCCAATCCAACCCCCCCCCCCATTTCCTTACGGAAGAGAATCTTATTTTGGTTTTCTGTTTTAGATATTTTGTGAAAAATTGCAGCATTCGTATTGATAATGGCAAACTCGATGGCAAACCACTAGTACTGTTCCATTAATGAAACCTACAAATAAGTAAACACTGAGGAACTTAATAATGAAAGTGTTAATCTACAATTGCCCTGAAAGTGCCTATAAAATTTTCTCCTTCAAATTTTGCTACCAACAATATTATGAGAGAAATAACATGGTGTTACAATAAGAAAGGTTATAAAATGTTATAGCCCTATATTTTAGAGTGTCCTGGGTTGTAAAAAGATACAAGGAATTTTCAAAACTTTTTATTGCTATACACTGGGTGCTCTGTACGAAATTGGTAAAGTATTATTGATAGAAAAGAAGGTAGTTTTATTTTTTGTATGATGTTTGCATATTTCTACCTGGCATTGATATCTATCTACATAATTCAGATTTATAAATATAACTATTCAATTAGAAAAAGAACCACATTTCAATTTCCAGTTAGATTTGTTTACCAAGACTTTGCAGTAGTATATCATGTATGATCCACACCCAGAGGCCGTCAGTTTTAGAGGCTCATAGACCTATGTATATTTTTTTTACGGTGTGTTTGTCAATTAGGTTGAAACCAAATATACAACAAGAATTAAAAATGTTTCTATATGAAGTCAAGCTTGCACTTTTTGCAGATGACATGATATTACACATGGAAAACCCGATAGACTCCACCAAAAGTCTGCTAGAACTGATACATGAATTCAGCAAAGTCGCAGGGTACAAAATCAATGTACACAAATCAGTTGCATTCTTATACACTAATAATGAAGCAACAGAAAGACAAATAAAGAAACTTATCCCTTTCACAATTGCACCAAGAAGCATAAAATACCTAGGAATAAACCTAACCAAAGATGTAAAAGATCTGTATGCTGAAAACTATAGAAAGATGATGAAGGAAATTGAAGAAGATATAAAGAAATGGAAAAACATTTCGTGCTCATGGGTTGGAAGAATAAATATTGTTAAAATGTCAATACTACTCAAAGCTATCTACACTTCAATGCAACCCCAATCAAAATTGCACTAGCATTCTTCTCAAAGCTAGAACAAGCAATCCTAAAATGAGTATGGAACCACAAAAGACCTCGAATAGCCAAAGTAATATTGAAGAAGAAGACCAAAGAGGGAGGCATCACAATCCCAGACTTTAGCCTCTACTACAAAGCTGTAATCATCAAGACAGCATGGTATTGGCACAAAAACAGACACATAGACCACTGGAATACAAGAGAGACTCCAGAATTGGACCCGCAAAAGTATGGCCAACTAATCTTTGACAAAGCAGGGAAGAATATCCAATGGAAAAAAGACAGTCTCTTTAACAAATGCTGCTGGAAGAACTGGACCGCAACATGCAGAAGAATGAAACTAGACCACTTTCTTATACCATTCACAAAAATAAACTCAAAATGGATAAAGGACCTGAATGTGAGACAGGAAACCATCAAAACCCTAGAGGGGAAAGCAGGAAAAAACCTCTTTGACCTCAGCCGTAGCAATTTCTTACTTGACACATCCCCAAAGGCAAGGGAATTAAAAGCAAAAATGAACTATTGGGACCTCATGAAGATAAAAAGCTTCTGCACTGCAAAGGAAACAATCAACAAAACTAAAAGGCAACCAATGGAATGGGAAAAGATATTTGCAAATGACATATCGGACAAAGGGCTAGTATCCAAAACCTATAAAGAACTCACCAAACTCCATACCCAAAAAACAAATAATCCAGTGAAGAAATGGGCAGAATACATGAATAGACACTTCTCTAAAGACATCCAGATGGCCAACAGGCACATGAAATGATTCTCAACGTCACTCCTCATCGGGGAAATACAAATCAAAACCACACTGAGATACCACCTCATGCCAGTCAGAGTGGCTAAAATGAACAAATCAGGAGACTATAGATGCTGGAGAGGATGTAGAGAAACGGGAACCCCCTTGCACTGTTGGTGGGAATACAAACTGGTGCAGCCACTCTGGAAAACAGTGTGGAGGTTCCTCAAAAAATTAAAAATAGATCTACCCTATGAGCCAGCAATAGCACTGCTAGGAATTTACCCAAGGGATACAGCAGTGCTGATGCATAGGGGTACTTGTACCCCAATGTTTGTAGCAGCACTGTCAACAATAGCCAAATTATGGAAAGAGTCTAAATGTCCATCAACTGATGAATGGATCAAGAAATTGTGGTTCATAAACACAATGGAATACTACTTGGCAATGAGGACGAATGTAACATGGCCTTCTGTAGCAACGTGGATAGAAATGGAGAGTGTTATGCTAAGTGAAATAAGTCATACAGAGAAAGACAGATACCATACGTTTTCACTCTTATGTGGATCCTGAGAAACTTAACAGAAGACTATGGTGGAGGAGAAGGAAAAAAAAGAGAGGGAAAGAGACAAACCATAAGAGACTCTTGAAAACTGAGACTAAACTGAGGGTTGATGGGGGGTGGGAGGGAGGGGAGCGTGGGTGATGGGCATTGAGGAGGGCACCTGTTGGGATGAGCACTGGGTGTTGTATGGAAACCAATTTGACAATAAATTTTATACTAAAAAATGTTTCTACAGTTATTTACAGTATTGTTAAAAAATATTCAGCAACATGTTTTGAAAATATGATGACCTCTATGGTCTATAGGATCCAGCAATTAAACCAGAGCAAATTGTCATCTGTAACAATGCACACATATAGACTATGTATAAACCTAGTTTAACAGCTTCCACAAATGAAAACAGGCAAGTGTATTCAATTAGTTCAGATCATGGGTGCTGGAGTCTGATGACATGGTTCTAATCCCAGCTCTGCCACTTAATAGACAACTTTACAATTTGTAAGCATCAATTACTTCCTTGAAAATAAGAGTGTCAATCTACAGATTAATTGATAAAAATGTGGTATATGTATGCAATGGAATATTATTCAGCCATAAAAGAATGAAATATCGCCATTTGTGAAAAGACCTAGCAGGTATTAGGCTAAGTGAAGAGAAAGACAAATACCATGATTTCAGTTACATGTGGAATCAAAGTAACAAAACAAAGCAACAAATAAACAAAAAGCCAGCAATAGACTCAGAAGTATAAAGAAAAGGGGCGCCTGAGTGGCTCAGTTGTTTGAGCATCTGACTGTTGGTTTTGGCTCAGGTCATCATCTTGCGATTTCGTGAGTTCAAGGCCTATACTGGGCTCTGCACAGGTAGCATGGAGACTGCTTGGAATTATCCTTCTCCCCTTTTCTGCCCCGTTCCCACTCAAGCTGTTTTTGTCTCTTTCAAAATAAATAAAATAAGCTTTAAAAAATAGCAGTATAGAGAACAACAAAGATGGTTGCCAAAGGGAAGGGAGTGAGGGAGGAGATGGACAAAGGGGTGAATGAGAGTGGGAGGTACAGGCTTCCAGGTATGGAATGAATAAGTCATGGGGATGAAAGGTACAGCAGAGAGAAAATAGTCAACAGTATTAAAAAAAAAAAAGTATGTGAACACCTACCCCATAGGTTTGTTCTGAGTATAAATACAGTAATGAATGAAACATGTTTAGCACAAGACCGGACACTCAGAAAGTTGTTAGATACACTTCCTTTACCTGTTTATCATTCAATGTGTAGAAGGGAAGCTGTCCACCAATAGCAAAAATAACAAAGCTGTTGTGTAACATGCAACATAATTTTGAGACAGGCATCCTTATTATCATAGGTATTTATATCAGAAGGTTTGAAGCTCAAACAAACTAGAAGACCTAGAATAAGTCACATAAAATTTGTAAATTCTGTGAATTGGGGCAAAAATAGCTAATTTGCCTAATTTAAGTAATTGATGTTAGAGAGAATTTTAAAACATAACATATTAAACAAATAAAATGGACACAAAGCACACTCTAGACCGTGCTGGTTTGTACTTAGTGACTTGCGATGTTAAATTACTATGAGACATCTCAGCATATTGAAAATATGGAAGGTAAGAGCCAGATAAGTGGAAAATTAGTTCTTGAAATAATGTTTGTTCAGGTTGTTAAAGCAAGTTCATTTTTCCCCTCAGGCAGATATTTTGAAGGTTGTACTAGCTTCATATTCTAGAGAGAAGGGTAGAGAGGAGGAAGTTAATCATATCTGTTCATGTGTCATGTACCTTAGGAGGTACTCAATAAATATTAAGGAAGATGATATTGCAAGGACTGTGTTTTTTGCAATTGATTCATAGAAGTCAGCTCTAGGCAGCTGTACCAGTGTGACTGGATGTTTCAAGCATCTTTTATTTAATTCTCTTTGCAAGATCATGTGAAAATCGCCTGTTCAATTAGGATCCTGAGCTTTTTTCCTTCCTTCCTTTCCTCTTTCCTTCCCATCATCCTTGTTCCCCTTTCCTTTCTTCCTTTTCCTGTCTCCTCCCATTGCCTGTTTACACAGTGTATAAAAACCATCATCCTATTGGATGGAGAACGCCATTAGATCAGGTTTGAAACCCGTTCTCTCTTTATAGTTAGCCTTTGAAAATTCTTACAATCCTGGAGAACAAATGAAGGGACCTAAGCTCTCTTCTTCGTATTGCCAGTTACCATGCACAGAAATTCAAGGTTCAGTCAGTCTTTCTGAAAATATTATTTTGTGAAAAGTTATATGAATGTCATGACTTTATAGGCACCAGCACTAAACACTCAATTCAGAGAAAAGCTAGCCCAGAGGCTGGTTGGAGCCTTTATTTAATTGAGGAGGGCACCTGTTGGGATGAACACTGGGTGTTGTATGGAAACCAATTTGACAATAAATTTCATATTAAAAAATTTAAAAAAAAAGCTGCCCGACTCCTTGGAACATCCTCTCAGCCCCATGTATGCCTGAACCAGTACCTGGAATAAATCCTTGCCTTACTGGGCTACTTCATTATTCCCTTAGGCTCACACACACAAAGGAATGCTTTTTATCACACAAAATCATGATTGGAATAGCTTTTCGTAAAACTTGTTGTTTACCCCAAGGTTTTATTTTTCGTGAAATGTAATTAATTAGACAGGCAAGTCATAGAATTCCAGAGTATAATGTCAAAGTGTTTACCATGGGGCTGTAGCCTTGAGTGGTGGACAAAGAAACGCTGGCTAGTAACATTATATTTCATTTTTATACAATTCAATATTGATTTTTTTATGTTGTGTTTTTCCTAAAAGCCTAAGTTTTGGCAGGTTTCTGAATTATCAGCAACTTTTTTTTGGAGCCTCAGATTTATGCAATGACAAAATAAATCAATTCATCAGACAGACTTTGAGCCCAATCTGAATGCAAGGAAGAGGGATCAGCATGAACAAGGTAGCCTAAGAAGAGAGCTCAAGTGTGGAGAAGGAAGTCAAACTCACAAGTGTGGAGAAGGAAGTCAATAACTTTGATACCTAAGATGCTTCAGACTAAAGGAACAACCCAAGTTTTCTAGAAGACTAGAAAAGAAGGAAATTTTGTTTTAGTCATACTGGGGCTTTTTAGGGAGTATCTACTTGAAATTTTTCTTCACTCACTCTATGGTAGTTTGACTTAGATTTTTAGCTCCCCATCTTCTAGCATGAAGTTTTTTGTGTGTGTGTGTGTGTAGATGTTGAGAACAGCCTATTTTTACTTTCTTCCTGCATATGCAAAAATCTGTATTTCCCTGTGGCTATCACATATACATTTTCAAAATCATAACAGTTTACCATGAACTATCTTGAAATTTATCATTGTGTATCACTTACTCTGAAGATCTTCCTTCCTTCAAACTTAGAGTCAAGTTTATTTCTAAACAGTTTTCTCAATTACACATTAAAATATTTATTTTTCCAACTCTTTGTGGTGGACACATCTCTCATTTTATGCATTTTTAACTTATTCATTTTCAGCTATTTTGTTAAATTTTTCTTAGTCTCCCCCTCTATTTATTCAATTTTATAGTAGTCTTCTCTTTTTATATCTCAAAGGCACCTTCATTTCTGTGTCATTTTATTTTCCTCTTCACCTTCTTTTCTGAGCAATGCGAGCCTATTTTTCATTCCTTTTCCTCCCATCATGTTAGCTTTGCTTTGTTTTCTTTGTACATCTGGGTGTGTGTGTGTGTGTGTGTGTGTGTGTGTGTGACACAGGGAAAGAGAGAGACAGAGAAGAGGGAAGGAACATGAGTGCTTTGGTTGGACTTTTCTTTATTACTGTAGATATGGACCTGTTCATAATTCCATATCTTCTCCAATGGGCTTCATTTTGCATAGACCCTTCAGTGATGTGTATAAAGATTTATGTGTATAAATTCTTTTATTTCTATACAATCTGTAATATCTAACAGGGTCCAGAGAACTTCACTCAGCAACCTGTTTCCCTTGATGTCATTGTGCCTAACAATGGTGTTATTTCCGTCTCTCAGGGTGAAGCACCTGGCCTGGAACTCCCTGGATTCGTCCAATGCTGGTTAGACCTGCAGCAGCAGACATGTCTGGTCTAAGCTTGATCTAACAACCCTCCTCATACATTGAGCCTGTGGTTATAGTGTGTCCTACACTGACTGAAAACTGTGTCTACTTCTCATCCTCGTTCTAAGTTCAGAGATGAAAAGGGGATACACATCTTTATCATGCAGTCTTAAAATTTAAAGTCCCAAGAGTCTTTTCTTAAAGTTCTACCTTATTGGGATGTAATGGTAAAAACAGTTGTCAGTCTTTTTAGACAAAAATCTTCCCTGGGATTATTCGTTTGTCACATACTCTGCACAATGAAAACACAATGCAGTAAAAAAAAGTAGCTAAGGTTTCAGCGTGCTTACACTAAGTACTATCCGAAAACTTTAGACACATCAACTCATTGATCTTCACCATCATCTTATGAAATAGATGCTATTTTACATTGAACTACCATTCAAGATTAAGAGATAGATGGGAGCTTGCAATGTGCAATGTAATAGACTATGCTGCACTCTTGAAACATAAGTTGGTCAAAATTATGATTTCATTTTTACTATTGCTAAATGTGCTACTTTGAGTCAGATAAAGTGGTGGGATCAATAAAATATACACATTTTCTTAGCAATTTTTTAAAACAAATATTCTGATAAGCACTGGCCAGATTTGAGACTGGAGAGACCAGGGAATTACTAGTGATTTTTAATTGACAGGAGCTACAGGGATGAAGTTGTATGGGTCTGGCAAGAGTCTGCTAAATGTGTGCTTTATCTCTCTCTCTCTCTCTCTCTCTCTCACACACACACACACACACACACACACACACACACACACACAACAAACAACTCTGATGCACAAGTCAGTAACTTGTGATCTTTTCGATGGGAAAAATCCAGACAACTGAAACAGAGGTCTAGATCAGCAAATTTCTGGTGTGTGTGTGTGTGTATGCATAAACACACACACACACATATATATGCATACACACACACACACACACACACACACACATATATATATGAATAACATCTGGTATACCATCTATATCCCAGTGTTCTCAGTATGATAACCCTCTATCTTAGGATGAGGAATGAGCAATGAAGCACAGAAGAGATTGAGGACATCATACATATCATGTATTCTTTTACAATATTTTTTCTTTATTCTCTACACCTGATATAGAAACTTCCCCTTCTTTTTAATTAGATGCCTGGTGATTATAGGTGCTTAATTTGGTTGAAATGTTCAGTTGGTTCAGGAGAAATTAAAATTGGCTGTCTGTACATGAAGTTAGTCCAGAAGCTATTCTATAGTATTTCTTTTCTGCATTATTCTTAGTATCAAATTCATGCTGATTCATATGGTACTTAGTGCAACAAGTGTTATATAGTAGAAAATCAATAAATGTGTTTTTTTTTTTACTGAGTGTAAATTATAGCATGAGTTAAAGTATTACTATCTTTGTGGTATTCTGCCTGATCAGAATTCTTGAACAAGGTAAATATAAGACTTACCATCATTACATAACTAGAAAAACAAAAACCCACTGAGAAAAGACACACAAATAGCTTCTCAGACTTCTTGCTGGATGATATAATGCAGTGGTTAAGATCATATGCTTTAAAATTGAGCTGATGTTTAAATTCCACATCTACCATGTTTTAAGGTGACAGTTTAGATATGTTACCTATATTCTTAGAGTCTTGTTTTCTTCATCTCTAAAAGTGAGGCTAATAATATTTATTTCCAAGAACTTTATAAGGAATATCAGAGGAAAAAATCAATTAAAACACCTTTCACTGAGGTCATACATTTAGTAAGGGAGTAAGAGAGAGGAATACTACCTTACAGAGTTTGAAGTTCAAAAGTCTAAGCAGTTTAAGCTGAGAACATAGTCAATGAACTTCTGCTAATGCCATCTTGCTTTTTATTGGGCAAATCAAAGTGTGTTCTTTTAACAACTGTGATATTGAATAGGTATTTACTAGTGAGTGGGAGAGGGTAATGAAAAAATAGATCAGATAAAATACAGCATTCCCACCACTTTTCATTACCCTATATGTCAAGATAAAATACTCTCATAATCTCAGATATGACAGGCAATGCATGAGGTCCTCCCACCTTCACTTGGACCATGAACTAGCCACTCTGAAGCTGCTTCTAGAATTTTCCAGGCCTTTGTTTCCAAGAAAGCTGAATAATATTTCCAACATCATTTGATAAAAGGATGACCAAGAGCTAGAACTCTAACCTATAACCAGATCTGGTTCTTCCATATCTCAGTGTCCTACTGTGTCACTAGAAATGGAGTCTGTGAATCTCTAGTCCACCTTGCATAAAATTTATATAAATAAAGTATAGATCTATTAATCATTAGCTTGTTTATTCTTAAGGAAAATTTATTAGAGAGGAGTTCTTATGCTTGCCACAGCTTTATGCTTTATTTAAAAAAAAGACTTTACAAAAAAAATGAAGAAACAAAAGCATCTGGCTATGGGTACACAATGATACATAATCCCTTGATTCACCAAAGTACATTTTAAATATAAATATTTTTAGTCACGTCAAGAGTATCATTTCTTTTTTTCTTTTGGTAACATAATTATCATATATTAAGATGGCTCTTTAACCAAACTCAAACTTGATACTGACATTTAGGGCACACTCAAACTGTTTTTATTATTATTTGTTGTTTTTGCTGACAGGGCATTAAACAGAAATGGTGGTCTTCTAACTGAAAATTAAGTATATTTGTAAGTCTTTCCTATTATCAAAATAAGAATAAACAAAAAAGAAAGAAAAGGAAAGGAAAAAAAAATCCCTAGACAAGTCACAGACAAGCTCAAAGTCAATGTTTGCCATTTATCAACACTTTGATCTTGGGCAAGTAACTTAATCAAGTTGAACCCCAATAGCCTCATTCAATGTGTCTGTACCTCAGGTATACTGTAATGATTAAGTGAGATAATTTATATTAACATTTATAACAGTGCTGAAGAAACACAGGAACCCAACAAATCTTAGTTATTTTTATTTTGACCTCCCTCTTATTCCATAGCCATGGGCTATGACACTTGCAAAACTAGAGAAATACATCTATAGAAGCTTGGGGTTCTTTTTACCTTAAATCCAAATCTTATTAAGTGGGGGGAGACACCCAAATAAGATGAGCCTAACTTAAAATTTCATCAAAGAACATGGTGCAAGAAATGGATAAAATGAGTGAGTAGCACCAACTCAATGCAGATCAATTAAAGTTCCTTTATGTTGAGATGTGTCACATATGCACATCAACAGTGTTGTAGGACCAGAAGGCAGATAAGGAGACAACTATACTCCCGATGATGGGAATAGAGAATGTTAATGGGATTTCAGGGACTTTAGGAAAGTAATGGTTACCAATGGCTTTTAAATTTGATTCTATTGTTCTTATTGTGCCAAAGCTAATGATGTATTCATCCTGTGTATCCCCTTCCTGTGAGAAGCTGCTAGAAAATACAAGCTGCCAAAGAAACTTAGATACTGGGAATAGGGTATCTTACAGAATTATTTGTATTGGGTTAACCTTGTCTTTAAAAAAAAATATTTGTTTATTTCCTTCGAGAGAGAGCGCTCAAGTGTGTACATGAGCAAAGTGGGGGAGGGCAGACAGAGAGATAGAGAGAATCCCAAGCCGGCTCTGCACTGTCAGCATAGAGCTCTAACAAACCTTGAGATCATGATTGGAGCCAAAATCAAGAGTCAGACACTTAACCAACTGAGCCACCCAGTCGCCCCTGGGCTAATCTTGTCTTAAGCTTCAAGTGAAAGAGTAGCTACAGATAAGGAAAGAGGCAAAAAAAAAAACCCCTTGGTCAGTAAAAGCACATGAAGATCAGCACTGATTATAGTATCCCAGGCAGCTATAGAAAATATTCCTCTTGAAAATATTACTCCTAAGAGTGCCATCCCCTTGACCTCAGGTATCCAATGCTTGGATTTGAGAGAGCAGGACCAACCATGTCATTATATGATATCTGCAGTAGGTTCTGGAAATTCTGATGGCAGGAAGTGAATGGGAAGAAAATCATCGTCTTCAGGACAGTAATTAATGTTGGCTCTTCTTTATACTGAACATCAGCAACCTCACAAAAGGCAGGGCCAGCAGCAGAAACGGTGGTATCCTAAGCAAGAATTGGCAGCCCATCATGGCTTTAGATATGGGCAGGGGCAGAAGCACCATGTAAGTTTTAATGAAGACAAGTAAAAATGTAGATTTCACATAGTAGGCAAGAAAAGGATTTCACAAAGCAGAGTGAGGCAAGTTACAAAGGCTTTTAATGTTTGTTTATTTCTGAGAGAGAGAGAGAGAGAGAGAGAGAGAGAGAGAGAGAGAGAGAACAAATGGGGAAGAGGCAGACAGAGAGGGAGACACAGAATCTGAAGCAAGCCCCAGGCTCTGAGCTGTCAGCACAGATCCCAATGCAGGGCTCAAATTCAAGAATTCAAGAACGTTCACAAGTTTAACTGACTGAGCCACCCAGAAGCCCCTGTAAAGGCATTTAGCACACTTTAGAAAGGGGATTTGATTGAGGGTGAACTCACGGAACATGAAGGGATAGATCTATGTAAATTCCATTTAATGCTCATTTTCATTCTTTCTTCTCAGATATATGTAGAGGAGGAAAACATTTTCTAAGACCTTCTTAGGGTTCTTAGAGCTGAAAATGAAACTGATAGACAGCCTAACAAAGAAGCACACACATTTATTTAATATACATGTTCTATGATGAGAATGCCTCTATAAATAAATGAAGAACCAAACAAACAAGCAGACTTGCGTATTTTTATGCTAGCCGTGATCAGCAGTGAACATTATAGGAGAATATGAGACGTTGAGGAGTACAAGATAAGTGTAATAAACTGGGGGAAGCTTAGCAAGGACTGTCTGGGAAGACTCTTTTTGGTGTCCCTTTGTCTTCAGAGATAAGGAGGCTCCTCTGGGAACAGGGAGAGCACCTTTACCAGGAGGCGTTTATGACCTGTTGCAGGGAAGAAGGGCAGGGGAAAGGTCAAAGTGAACTGCCTGCTTCTACTGTCTTCTCAAATTCCTTCAGCCTAAAATATCCAACATGCCAAGGTACCATATTTTGAGGCAGCATGTCCTGAAGGCCATCATCTAAATCTCATCCCTAGAAGAACTTAAAAACAAAACACAAGTCTTTTATAGTCTAACCTAGCTACATGGACTTTCAAGACTGCATACAGATGTTCATAAGTGGACATTTCTAGTATTTATCAATTTGTCATGTGAGTATGATAAGAGAACATAGAGGAGAAAGAAAAACTAATTAAAAAGAAAGATTTTAACTTGTTAAAGTTTTACAGCTATTACACTTTATACTTTTTAAAAGACTCCCAATACTAAATTTTACTTGGAAAAAAAACCACAGTTAATCTAAAGCTAGTGGCTGCACTGCCAGAAACACAATCGCCTCCTTTGGCAAGCAGCAAGTATTTCTCTTTACATCTTCACCCAGCAGCACTATTTAGAGCAAGGAAGTAATTTGACACTGCTTTTAAAACATGTTCTCAAATACATATTTTTAACAAAAGTCAATTTTTGTAAACTGGATTGTTTATCTCCTTCTTTTGCAGAAATCAAAGTGCAGACAATTGTCAGTTATTTTTAAATTTCATCAAAGAAAATGCCTTGTACCCTTTACATAAAAAAGACAAACATTCCCCAAAGTCAAGCGAGCTAAACTGATCTCACTCCATCATTTGGAGGCAACAGCAATATATTTGAGATACTCAGTTATTTATGATGTAATTTTCGTCTTTAGCCAAAAAACTCTCCATTTTAGCTATTATTTTTATTTATAGGTAAGAAAAAGCATGATTCCATAGACTAAGTGATTGGCTCATTATCCCATAACTAGGTCTTTTAACTTGAAATTCTCTCTCTCTCTCTCTCTCTCTCTCTCTCTCTATATATATATATACACACACACACACATATATATACATATACATACACACATGTATGTATGATATACAGCATGCATGTATATATGTACACATTTCATACATGCATTCAATATATATACTTGCATACATCTATCCATTTTTGTGTGTACACAGTAACTATGCATATACATCTATATATAAAGAGGGTATATGTTATGTATACGTAATGTATATATACTTAATATATTTTGGCAAATGTGAACACATGATTTGGGTCTAATGTGAAGACCTTAACTGTAGAAATAAAGAATTCACATATAAAAGTTGTATAGAAACTATTTTTTAAAATTATAAAATTTCTTGTATGAGATTCAAGTGAGTAAAAAAATATATACTGCTTATAGAGAAGCAAATGACTTACTAGGTTCATTTTATTTGTATCCATCTTTCCCAAAGAATGTAAGCAATTTTAACAAATTGAATTCATTACTTACTCCAAATTGAATTAAAATGATTTCTTGCCTATCTTATGTGCAAGAGGTCACTAGGGTTTTCTTTCCTCTCAAACACAAGTTATGAATCTATTTTCTTTCTTAGATTGATTGTATGTGTAACTGAAAGGCTTTGAAAAGAATTCAGAAAGCATCTCAAAAGAAAATTAACATTTAGATATTATTTCAAGTAAAACCCTGAAATTCTTTGCTACAGTATGTAAAGAAGTTGTAATTACTAAGCACTGATATGTGAGGTCCTTTCACTTATACTGCCTAATGTAATCCTAAGAGCATGACAGTATGGTAACTGTTATCCTCATTTGAAAATAAAGAAGTCAGTGGCTAAGTTACTCACTGAGCATAAGATTGTACAACCAGTAAATGGCAATTTGGCAATTAATTTCTTATTTTTCTGACTCCAAAGACTATGCAATTTTGTTATACAAAACACAGCTAGTTTTTGTATGCTGATTTTATATTGTGCAACTTTACTGAATTTGCTGCTTAGATCCAAAAGTTGTTTTGTTTGACTCTAGGATTTTTATATAGAAGAATTTATCATCTGTAAATAATGACAATTTTGTATCTTCCTTTCTTATTTGGATGCCTTTTATTTCTTTGTCGTGCCTAATTATTCTGTCTAGAATGTCCAAGAATGTGCTGAGTAAGAGTGGTGCATGCTGGTCATTAAAATGTTAACCTCATTTGGGGCGCCTGGGTGGCTCAGTCGGTTAAGCATCTGACTTTGGCTCAGGTCATGATCTCACAGTTCGTGGGTCCGAGCCCCATGTCGGGCTCCGTGCTGACAGCTCAGAGCCTGGAGCCTGTTTCAGATTCTGTGTCTCCCTGTCTCTCTGACCCTCCCCTGTTCACGCTCTGTCTCTGTCTCAGAACTAAATAAACATTAAAATGTTAACCTCATTAATATCCTCTTACCATAGCTTGAAGAATTTACTCAGTTTTATGCAAAAAATGAACTTTCAAACAATCGTTTATATTCACCACCACAAGTTAGTTTTATTCAGAACTTATGTCTTTTTTATTCTTTGCTCTATTTTTCCAAGAGATATCAGTAATATTATACATCACTTTTTGGATTATTTTGGATTTTCATGGAGCATTTAGAAATTTTTGTGTGTGGTCACACCATTAAGAAACAGATTTACATCAAGAAAATCATAGATCTTAATACTCTAAATCAATACAAATGTTTCACCTCACTTACAGACACAGGAGTTATAATATGTGTCTCGCTCAGACCAGAGTAAGATTAAGGAAATGATCTATTGATGTTGTCTCTCTGGTTTGGCTCAAATTGGACAGCAGCAATTTTAATCATTTCTCCATTCACTGAATATTTTTTTGAATATTGATTGTGTGCCAGAAAAAGTACAAAGCACTGGGAATAGAATAATGATCATACAAGGTCCCTAACTCCATGGAGACAAAAGAAATAAGTGAATAAATGAAATAAGTGAGAGAATTTTAAAATGTAATTATGGCAAGAAGTACGCCAGAGTGAGATAAAAAAAATAATAACAGCTTTGGAGGAATGGATCTACTTTATAAATTGTGGTCAAGCAAGCTATGTGAGAAACATAAAACTCATAGTGGTTATGGGACAAAACTGTTATATGATCCTAGATTCTGGGAGATGCCACAAGTTAGGAATACTGGGGTTCAGAGAAATCTAGAGATTTTCTTTTCTAGTTCAGAGAAATTTAGAAATTTTTCCAAAGTAAAAAATCTAGTAAGTGGTAGAGGCAGAATTTTAGTTAAGTGGGTTTTTTCTCCAACTGCTTCATAATGTTGTAATCTTGAGTAATACCCACTCAAATTCCAGAAGTGTTAACTCAGAGTGTGAAACACAGAAATAGAGAAGCAGCCATATGAAAATTGTAACCTTCACTGTTTGGTTTACAAAAAAATGGTTATGTATGGACAATTTCAAGTAAAACCAGAGAGACAACATCAATAGATCATTTCCTTAATCTTACTCTGGTCTGAGCGAGACACATATTATAACTCCTGTGTCTGTAAGTGAGGTGAAACATTTGTATTGATTTAGAGTACTAAGATCTATGATTTTCTTGATGTAAATCTGTTTCTTAATGGTGTGACCACACACAAAAATTTCTAAATGCTCCATGAAAATCCAAAATAATCCAAAAAGTGATGTATAATATTACTGATATCTCTTGGAAAAATAGAGCAAAGAATAAAAAAGACATAAGTTCTGAATAAAACTAACTTGTGGTGGTGAATATAAACGATTGTTTGAAAGTTCATTTTTTGCATAAAACTGAGTAAATTCTTCAAGCTATGGTAAGAGGATATTAATGAGGTTAACATTTTAATGTTTATTTAGTTCTGAGACAGAGACAGAGCGTGAACAGGGGAGGGTCAGAGAGACAGGGAGACACAGAATCTGAAACAGGCTCCAGGCTCTGAGCTGTCAGCACGGAGCCCGACATGGGGCTCGGACCCACGAACTGTGAGATCATGACCTGAGCCAAAGTCAGATGCTTAACCGACTGAGCCACCCAGGCGCCCCAAATGAGGTTAACATTTTAATGACCAGCATGCACCACTCTTACTCAGCACATTCTTGGACATTCTAGACAGAATAATTAGGCACGACAAAGAAATAAAAGGCATCCAAATAAGAAAGGAAGATACAAAATTGTCATTATTTACAGATGATAAATTCTTCTATATAAAAATCCTAGAGTCAAACAAAACAACTTTTGGATCTAAGCAGCAAATTCAGTAAAGTTGCACAATATAAAATCAGCATACAAAAACTAGCTGTGTTTCTATAAGCACTGACAACAAAATATCTAAAAAGTAAATAAATAAAGGAAATTATCCAATTCACAATAGCATCAAAAACAATAAAATACTTAGGAATAAATTCAACCAAAAGAGTGAAAGATCTTTACAATAAAAATTACAGAAGTTTGATGAAATAAATTCAAAGAAAAACAAATGAAAACGTACCCTGTGTCCATAGATAAGAATTAATACTGTTAAAATGTCCATACTACCCAAAGCTGTCTATATTCTATGCAATCTCTGTCAAAATTCCAAGGCATTCTTCAAAGAAACAGAAAGAAAACATCCTAAAAATTTTTATGGAATCACACACACACACACACACACACACACACACACACACACCCAAATAGCCAAAGCAATCCTGAGAAATAAAAACAAAGCAAAGGGCATCACACCTGTGACTTCAAACTATATTACTAAGCTCTAGTAATTAAAGTGGTATGGTACTGGCATAAAAACAGTCATACAGACCAATAGAACAGAGACCTCAGAAATAAACCCCTCTATATATAGTCAACCAATATTTGATAAGAGAGTTGAGAAGGCTCAATGAAGAAAGGATAGTCTCTTCAAGAGATGGTGCTGAGCAAACTGAACACCTACGTGAAGAAATTTTATACCACTCACAAAAAATTTCTCAAAATGA
Source organism: Neofelis nebulosa (assembly GCF_028018385.1). Taxonomy (NCBI): domain Eukaryota; kingdom Metazoa; phylum Chordata; class Mammalia; order Carnivora; family Felidae; genus Neofelis; species Neofelis nebulosa. The sequence continues at coordinate 28,625,423 of NC_080790.1, forward strand.
ATTAAAGATGTAGACACATAAGACCTGATAGCATCTCTTAGGAAAAAAAAAATAACACAGGGAAGAATCTCCTTGATGTTATTGGTCTTGGCAATGATTTTTTGGATATGACACCAAAAGCACAATCAACAAAAGCAAAAATTTACAACTATGGAACTACATCACACTAAAAAGCTTCTACACAGCAAGAGAATAAAATAAAAGGCAACTAAAAAATGAGAAAATTTTTGTAAGTCACATATCAGATAAGGGGTTAATATCCAAAATATAGAAAGAATTCATACAAGTCAGTAACAAAAAATAACAATAACATACAACTCAAAAAACAATATCAGATTTTGACGCATTAGGAGCACCCTAATGTTCATAGCAGCATGTTCAACAATAGCCAAATTATGGAAAGAGCCTCAATGTCCATCAGCTGATGAATGGATAAAGAAATTGTGGTTTATATATACAATGGACTACTACTTAGCAATGAGAAAGAATGTAACATGGCCTTTTGTAGCAACGTGGATGGAACTGGAGAGTGTTATGCTAAGTGAAATAAGTCATACAGAGAAAGACAGATAGCATATGTTTTCACTCTTATGTGGATCCTGAGAAACATAACAGAAGACCATGGGGGAGGGGAAGGGAAAAAAGTCAGAGAAGGAGGGAGCCAAACCGTAATAAACTCTTAAAAACTGAGACTAAACTGAGGATTGATGGGGGTTGGGAGGGAGGGGAGCGTGGATGATGGGCATTGAGGAAGGCACCTGTGCTTATCTCTCGGGGAGATGGGGGTTGGGGATTTGGAGAGAACTTATTTAAATGTACAAACTTGAAACTTGTAGATAAATGAGTCCTAGAGATTTAATACACAGTGGAGGGACCATCAAGTTGTTAAGAGACTAGATCTTAATTATTTTCACCAGAAAAAAGAAATGATACTTATGAGAATTATGTGATGTGATATATAGGTGTTAGCTAATGCTGTGATGGCATTCATATTGCAATACATATGTATCAAAACAACATGTTTTTTACCTTAAATCTAGAGAATGTTATATGTCAGCTACTTCTCAATTAAAACAGATATTATCATCAACATCTCTCAAATCAGGAGTAACTGCAGCTTTAAGATACTATAGCTGTTCCTCAGAAAGTCAATTCAGTCAGTAGATGTGTGGAATCATTTTTAGAATCACCTGAACAACAATAAGTTAGAAGTTTTAAAGTATTGGCTTGAGGCAGAACCAGAAGGAAACTTTATTTCCTCAAAACCTGAAAGAAATAAGATGATCCCTCAGAAAAGCTTTAAACCATTACTGCCCTAGTATATAGTAAGTTCTCCCAGGAAAAGGCAAATAATTATTGACTATCTGTATACAGTAGGATACCAAATCATGTCAAATACATCCATTTAAAAAAAAACAGACTAAGTTGAAGTATTGTGTTTGAATTAGTCATTCAGCAAAGTGAGGGATATGCAGTTTATTAATTGCACTTAGAAATCTTTTTTTTTTAATTTTTTTTTAACGTTTATTTATTTATTTTTTTTCAACTTTTTTTTTTTTTTTTTTTTTTTTTTTTTTTTTGGGACAGAGAGAGACAGAGCATGAACGGGGGAGGGGCAGAGAGAGAGGGAGACACAGAATCCGAAACAGGCTCCAGGCTCCGAGCCATCAGCCCAGAGCCTGATGCGGGGCTCGAACTCACGGACCGCGAGATCGTGACCTGGCTGAAGTCGGACGCTTAACCGACTGCGCCACCCAGGCGCCCCACGTTTATTTATTTTTGAGACAGAGAGAGACAGAGCATGAACAGGAGAGGGGCAGAGAGAGAGGGAGACACAGAATCCGAAACAGGCTCCAGGCTCTGTGCTGTCAGCACAGAGCCTGACGCGGGGCTCGAACTCACGGACCGGTGAGATCATGACCTGAGCCGAAGTCCGACGCTTAACCGACCAAGCCACCCAGGCGCCCCTAATTGCACTTAGAAATCTTGAACGAACCTATAACTTTGATAAGTTAGTTACAGGTAACAGAAACATTACAATATATAATCCAAGGGATGACTAGTAACATTTCCATAAAAATAATCATAGTAGGTCTGTGTATTCCTCAAGTTTCAGCTTTAATTTGTGACTGAGAAAGACTAGGTAATGGTTTAGAAATGTCATGAATTCGAACTGGTTTGGCTTCTATTCTACTCATATCAGTAGATTCATTTGCTCATCAATATTTTGAAACTCGAGCTAATTCTCAGTTACTTATCAATTGTTTCTTAAATGATATTTACTAGGGGAAAACAAATATCAAAATATCAGCTATAAAATGATCCAAGGTGGAACATCTTCCTGGGAATTCTGTATATAATTTTTCAACTAAATCTTTTATTTGACAGCTTTAGTTGCAGAGTAAATATCTATAAAATTTGATAATGAATTTGATAGGGTAGTTTCATACAAGAGAAAGAAGTGTTTTGGTGCTCGTAGTCACAGAGGGACAGTTAGAGGTTGAGACATGGACAAGAATTTGGAATTATTAGAATTTCAAACGACCCAAGGACAAGTAGCCCAAAAGATTGGCTCTTCCACAATAGTGGAACTTATGGTAGAAATAGTGGCCCTTTATCTATAAGAAAAAGACATTTGTGTTATGTCGTCTTCGTAATTCAAGAAATAATTATTGAGTGCTTCAGTCTTCAGAACAGTATCATTAGACAGGCTTGGTAAATTGATACTTTTGTGTGTGTGCTAATACTGAATATTTATTTTCCCAGTGACCTTTTTTGTTTATAGAATCTGAAGTACTTAGGGCTCATCACTGGGTGTTACATGTCAGTGATGAATCACTATTTTCCACCTCCTGAAACCAGTATTACACTATGTTAACTATCTAGAATTTAAATAAAAACTTACACATGCACACACACATACACACAATCTGAAGTACCCTTATCAATAGGCCCTCAGGTCTGACAGTGTGGAGGACCTTTACATTCCATTTCTATTGGGGACCAATTGTTTATCTGAGCAGTTACAGGTTTATCTACATACTAGCTTTTCATTTTTGCCAGGTCTTTTCAAAAATATTCTACTACATTATGGAGATATATACCAGAGCTATAGTTTCCCATTGCAATTTAGTCTTTCTGACCACATTATCATTTTAGGTTTTAGATTATTTACAAAAAATAGAGGATAGGGATCACTTTATGAGTACAGTACATTTATCGGTACATTAGTTTTGTTTTTGGTAGTAATATCATATACATGGAGTCATAAGATATATAGAATTTTATGTCTGGCTTGTTTCACTGAGTATAGGTTTGAGACCCATCCACATTGTTACATGTGTCAATAGTTTATTGGGTTTTATTTCTGAGTAGTGTTACATTGTATGGGTATTCCATTTTTGTTCATCCACTCACTTGTTGATGGGTCCTTTAGTTGTTTCCAAATTTGGGCTAACGCAAATAAAACTATTAGAAGTACTTGTGTAAAGTCTTTGTATGAACATCTCCTTTCATTTATTTGGGTAAAGATGGAAGGTTAACATAGCTGTTTCATATGGTAGGTGCAAGTTTCGCTTTTAATGACTGCCAAAATTGTTATCTAAAGTAGCTGTAATACTTTATATTCTAACTGGCATGATAGGAGTCTTCAGTTTCTCTACATTCTTGCAAAACTTGACCTTGTCAGATTTTTGGTTATAGACATTCTAGTGGGTATGGAGTGGTCTTAAATCCTGGTTTTAATCAACAAGTTAATTGGTCATGTTCTCATGTGTTTATTAGCCATTCATATATATGCTATGGTGAAATGTCTATTCAAAACTTTTCTCCATGTTAAAAATGTGTTGTAGGTTTCCTTATTTAGCTTTAATTGTTTCATACACGGATACAGGTTGTTCACAAGACATGTGATTTGCCAATTTCGTCCAAGTTGTTTATCTTTTCATTTACTTCATAGGGGTTTTAAAAGAACAGAAACTCTTAAATTTGATAAAGCACAATTTTCACATTAAAGAAAATGGATTTGTTTGTGGTAGCTTAAAAACTTTTAACCTGACCCAAAATCATGAAAATTTTCTTCAAGAGGTTTATCTATGGTATGAAGTAAAGGTCTAAGCTAAGCAAAAGAAAAGCAGACAATTAAGCTTGATTAAAAGTAAAAAAAAAAACTTTTGCTCACAAAAGTATACTATTATTAAAAGAATATATAAGCCACAACAGGGAAATAATATTTATGAAACAGCTCTCTGAAAAAGACTACTATCCAGGATATAAAGAATTCCTACAATTCAATATTAAAAAGACAAATAATAAAAAAAAAATGGGCAGGAGATTTGAACAGACATTTCACTTAAAATATGTATAAATGTTGAACACATTCATGAAAAACTGTTCAACTTCATTAGTTATCAGATAAATGTAGATTAAAGTTGTAATGAAATACATACCCAATGGAATGGCTAAAATAAAAAAGACTGATACTGCCAGAGCACCTGGGTGGTTCAGTCGGTTGAGCATCTGACTTCAGCTCAGGTCATGATCTTGCAGTCCTTGAGTTTGAGCCCTGTGTTGGGCTCTGTGCTGACAGCTCACAGCCTGGAGCCTGCTTTCAATTCTGCCTCCCTCTTTCTCTGCACCTCCCCCACTTGTGCTCTGTCTCTCTGTGTCTCAAAAATAAATAAACGTTAAAAAAAAAAAAAAGACTGATAACACCAAACATTGGTGAGCATAGGAATACAAAATGATGTAATACTTTGCAAAATGTTCTGGGAATTCATGTGAAAATATACATATACCAACCCTCTTACCCAGAAATACCACACCCAAGTTTTACCCATGAAAATTACAATCAGTATCCTCAAAAATACTGTATAATATTCATAGCAGCTTTATTTTAATATCCAAAACAGAAAACAGACCAGAAGTCCGTCCACAGAATTTCATCAATATACTTGATATACTAATACGATAGCATACTACTCAGCAATAAAGTGGTACAAATCACTGATACACAAAGCATTGTGGGTGAATTTCAAACACCTTATACTACATGCAAGAAGCTTTACCCTAAAGAATATGATTCTATTTATATGAAAGTTTGCAACACGTCAAATAACCTATGCTAAGGAGGAAGGAAACTTCATCCTTGAGGGGTGAAGTTAATGGTTTATAAATTGATAGGGGTTTCAACTGCATAGATATATGTATGTATTAATCATACATTAATATCATTAATCACTCAGTGAATGTATGCTTATTATCCATGTATGTCACTGTATTATGCATAAAAATTATACAGAAAAAGCAACAAAATCTTTAAGTAAATTTTGAATTCTGTTGATAAAATCCATGGTGAGTACTGCAGTATTTAGGAGGGTTTTTTTTTTCTTCTGAGTACTATCTGTAATTATTTTATTGATATTGTCTTTCTCAAGGGAGTGCTCTCAACCTGGGGTTCCCAGGTGTGTGCTCGTAACTCTAAGCACATATGACACTGTGCTAGCATTAATTCAACAAATCTGTCTCTATAATCAATTTCAGTCAACACTGATTAATTTTAAACTTCCCATTTTCAGAAAAGAGAAATACGTTATTAGAAGAGAATGAAAATATCCAAAGAGCATTTAAGATAAAAATGTGTGAATGGATAAAGATGTGGTTTATATATACAATAGAACACGACTTGGCAACGAGAAAGAAAGAAATATTGTCATTTGTAGAAATGTGGATGGAATTGGAGGGTATTATGCTAAGTGTAATAAGTTCAGTCAGAGAAAGATACTATAGGTTTTCACTCATATGTGGAACTTGAGAAACTCAACAGAAGACCATGGGGGAAAGGAAGGGGAAAAAATAGTTACAAACAGAGAGGGAGGGAGGCAAAAATAGTTACAAACAGAGAGAGAGAGAGACTCTTAAAAACAGAGAACACACTGAGAGTTGATGGGGGCGGGGGAGAGGGGAAAATGGGTGATGGGCATTGAGGGCACTTGTTGGGATGAACACTGGGCATTGTATGCAAACGATGAATCACAAGAATCTACCCCCAAAACCAAGAGCACACTGCATACAATGTATGTTAGCCAACTTGACAGTAAATTATATTTAAAAAAAATACATAAAATGTGTGACTACAAAGACAGTGTTTATGTTGGGCTGCTTCAAGCTCTGCCTTTGCCCATTCTGAGGGCACATGTTCAGTCCTCTAGGCTTTGGGGGGCAATATGATAGAAAAGTTAAGGAAAACCTGCCACGGAAACAAAACATCAAGAATGGAATTAGGTGAGAGCTACGTGGACATCTTCCAGTACAGATTTCATCTTAGCATCTACAACTTGGGAGGAAAACACACTTCTCCTCGGGCTCTGACTGGGTTTCTGCAGGTGGCACTTTGATGTTAGACTTATTTGTTGTAGTTAAAACCATCCAGAAAGGTGCTTAACATCTGGCTGCAAATAACACATGGTTCTGTTGTTATTGATGGTAAATTGTCATGGTTGCTCCGTGAAAGCATACATATAACTCAGCAAGAGAATCTGAAGTGATTTTAGCATATAAAGTTATAATAAGTTCTTTTGAAAAATAGGCCTATGGCAGAAATATTTAAGTAGGTCATAGAGGATTTACTTTCTGAGATTAGAAAGTCTAATTCCTGACCCTGGTAAACACAGTAGAAAACTAAACTTAGTGACCGTTTTCCAGAATCAAGCTCGTTCACCTGCTCCACCTTTTTGTGAAGTATGTCCATTTAAGGACAGGATTGGACTAGCAAGGTAAGAAAAGGATGGTTGAACACATTTTTGGCCAAGCTGAGTTTGCATTTATACCCAGATAATAAAAGTAGTTAAAATACAGTTCTATTTTTGGTATATACACAGGTAGTAGTAGTAAAGAATATATCAGCACATTACTTCTCAGAGGAAAAATTACTGGTGGTAAAAACAGATCTTTATTCCTTTCTGAGGTTTCAAAAATAGGCAATATAGGTGCACCTGAGTGGCTCAGTGAGTTAAACCTCAGACTTGTGATTTGGGGTCAGGTCATGATCTCACAGCCCCATGTCAGACTCTGTGCTGGGCGTGAAGCCTGCTTGGGATATTTTCTCTCATTCTCTCTTTCTCTTTCTCTTTCTCTTTCTCTTTCTCTTTCTCTTTCTCTTTCTCTCTCTCTCTCTCTCTCTCTCTCTCACACACACACACACACACACACACACACACACACACACACACCTGCTTGTTGTCACTGTCTCTCTAAAAAGCAAAAATAGAAAATGGAAATATAAATGCAACTAAAAAAGAATCAAAGAATGAGCAACCCATAAACCTAGAAGAAAATAAATATAATAGAGTATCATGGCAAACACATAAAATTAGGAGGAGAAATAAAAGCAGATCCAAAATCCTAAGAACTACAGAGATAAACAAGAGAAAAAAGGACTGAGAAAGAACCACTGAATTCAGTGAACTCTTTGCCTGTTGAGCAAGAGGAGGTTTGTATAAACAATTCTAAATCCTGAATTATCAATTGTGTTACTTCAGAACTTTACTTTGCTGGTCTTGGAATTGTGCATTAAGCTATCATTCCAAAAATATTTGATTATGACAATGCTATATTAGATTATGACAGTGCTATTCTTGTCCAAGTACTCACTCTGGATTTTGCCCCTAGAAATAAAGACAGAAAAGAGCTACAGGCTCTCATTTGTGTATAGTATGTCGTCTCTCCATAATTGAATTCAAGCATGCGTCTTTCAGAAATGTTAATTTGGACAATGACATCCCTTAGATTTTTTATAAACCAGCTATCCCATCCTAGACATCCATTCCATTAATTTAATAAATTTGAGCCCAAAGCAGGGGGAAACCAAAACAAAAACAATTCATATTGACAGATATCCACCTAGTAGTACTCTATCTGAAACAACTCTATGTAACAATGTTTAAAAATGACCACTCTGACATGTATCCTTTTTGTATTATAATAAAATGGAAGACTACTTATAGAATTCAAGAATCTCTTATTAAGTGAACATTTATTTCAGTTGCCAAAGCAGATTTCCTCTAGTGTTCCATATAAATGCCCTTGCCAAAAGTTCCTGTCTCTACTAGATACACTCTACAATAGAACATTCTGTGTTTGACAAATATTTCCATGCATAGCAAATTCTATCGATATTAACAACAATAACACTGAGGTGCCTGGGTGGCTTAGTCAGTTAAGCAACCAATTTCAGCTCAGGTCATAATCTCATGGTTCCTGTGTTTAAGCCCTGTAATCGGGCTCTGTGCTGACAGTGCAGAGAGATTCACTCTCTCTCCCTTTCTGGCCCTCCCCCAACTTGCACTTCTCCCTCTCTCTCAAAATAAATATATAAATAAAAGCAACTATAAAACAAATAGCAGAATCAAAACATTGCTGGCATTCTATGAATGCAAATCATGTGTGCCTATGTTCAGTCACAGCAATCAACAGAATATGGTAAGGCCTAGAAAATTATCTATTAAAATCATTCTCAGCTTCTTTGTAAAGAACAACAATTTCTCATTTTATTAAAGCCTTGCGATAGAAGGAGGCCCATACAATGACATTCCTGGGTGTTGTGAAAGCTGAGGGCCACCTGCTTTCTTAGTGTATACATTCATCATTTAAACATAAACTCAGTTGATTAATAATCTTGTCATCTAGTTCTCTTCAGGTTTTCTTTTTCTTCTTTCTTTCCTTTCTATCCTTCCCTTTCCTTTTTTTTCCAATAAAGTTATTAAGCATCTAATAAATTCTTAGAGAGTGTTATCTCCATTGAGATGCACCCATAAGGAAACCAAGAATAGTATTTTCTAAAAGCCCAAATAAGCAGCACTTGGTCAGAATTAATGCTGAGTGATTACAAGGAATTTTAAAATTCATGAATACAACTTCTCTCATTTTTTCTATTTACAGAAAGATGTAGTTGAGCATTATGTGTATTTGGTGGCAATGGACCAGGAGTGGATGATTTTTAGTTCCCTGCATATCCCTTTATATAATCCACTTTAAGTTCAAATACAATACCCTTAAAAATAAAATTCATTTATTGATATAAAATGTTTTATATCAAACCAGACTTGTCACTTTGAATATTTTCTTTCCATACTTTCACTACTTCCTAGTATTAAAATACTGTATATATTTCTATGTTTTTCTTATGTCTATTTTTCTGCCTCCATCTTAAGGCATGACTTTCATCATTGCAAGCTAAGACGACCAAAATATCTTATAATGGGCCTGGCCAGAATCTCCCCCATTTTTACCTTCAAGTTAGTTTATGTATCTTCTATGGCCTATATTCTAGAGAAAAAAAACCCACATCATTCCACTGTAACATGTTTTTATGATTCAACTTCTTAAAGAAAACAATTCAAATGCCATGATATTTACAACATCCACTAATAATAAAGCTCTCAAAAAAAGTGGGTTTAGAAGGAACATACCTCAATGTAATGAAGCCCATATATGAAAAACCCACAACTAATATCATAATCAAAGGTGAAAACCTAAGTTTTTCATCTAATATCAGCAAAAGGACAAGGATGTCCATTCTAACCATTTTTATTCAGCATAGAAGTCCTAGCCACAGAAATCACGCAAGAAAAAGAAATAAAAGGCATCCAAGTTGGTAAAGAAGAAGTAAAACTGTCACTATTTGCAAACGATATGATAACATATATATAGAAAACTCTAAAGCTTACACTGGGGGAAAAAAGTTATTAGAACTGATCAATGGATTTGGTGAAATTGTAGGATACAAAATATACAGAAGTCTGTTACATTAACTATACACTAATAACAAAGTAGCGGAAAGAAATTAAGAAATCGTCCCATTTACAATTGTATAAAACAGATTAAAATACCTAAGAATAAACTTAACCAAGGAGGTAAAAGACCTTTACTTCAAAAACTATAAACCATTCATTAAAGAAATTAAAGATAACACAAACGGAAAGATATACCATGCTCATGAATCAGAAGAACTAATGCCATTAAAATGTCCATACTATCCAAAGCAGTTTACAGTTTCAGTGCAACCCTATCAAGATACCAGTAGCATTTTTCACAGAACTAGAACAAATAATCCTAAAATTTATACGGAACCACAAAATTCTTTGAATGGCCAAAACAATCTTAAAAAAAGAGGAACAAAGCCAGTGGTATCATAATCACAGATTTCCCGATATACTGCAAAGATGTTACAATCAACACAATATGGGATGGGCCAAAAAATGGACACACAGACTGATGGAACAGGATAAAGACCTCATAAATAAACCTATAGCTATATGGTCAACTAATCTATGACAAAAGAAAAAATATACAGCAAGGTTTTCAATACATGATACTAGGAAAAATTAGACAGCTATATGCAAAAGAATGAAATGGAATCACTTTTTTAAACTGTTCACAGAAAGGAACACAAAATGGATAAAGGCCTAAACGTGAAACCTGAAACCATAAAACTCCTGAAAGAAAACAAAATCAATAATCTCTTGGATATCGCTGTTATCCACACATTTATGGATATGTCTCCTTAAGCAAGAAAAACAAAAGCAAAAATAAACAACTGATACTATACTGAAACAAAAAGCTTTTGCATAGTGAAGTAAACCATCAATAAAACAAAAAGACAACCTACTGAATGGGAGAAGTTGTTTGCAAATGATATGACCAGTAAGGGGTTAATATTTTAAAAATATAAGGAACTTCTACAACTCAAAGCCAAAAAAACAATACAACTAAAAAATGGGCAGAGCCCCTTCTTTTCCAATGAAGATATACAGATGGCCAAAAAAAAAATGAAAATTTATTCGACATCACAAACCTTCAAAACCACAATGAAGTATATCACCCCACAGATATTAGAATGGTTACTATCAAGAAGACAAGACATAAAAGTGTTGACAAGGATGTAGAGAAAAAAGGACCCCTCATGCACTGTTGATGGGAACGTAAGTTAGTACAACTACTATGGAAAACAGTATGAAAGTTCCTCAAAAAATTAGAAATACCTTATGATCCAGAAATTCCACCAGTGAGTATTTACCCAAAGGAAAAAAAAAAACACTAATGTGAAAAGATAAACACAGCCCTATGTTTATTGCAGCATTATGTACAGTAGCCAAATATGGAAGCAAATTGCGTCTACTGATAGATGAGTGGATAAAGACGACGTGGCATACACACCTATATAATGGATGTTACTCAGCCATAAAAATAGAATGAGATCTTGCCATTTGCAACAACAAATTTGGACCTAGAAGACATTATAAGTGAATTAAGTCAGTTGCAGAAAGACAAATACCATGATTTCAATTATACATGGAATTTAACAAAAACAAAACAAATGAACAAGGAAACTAACAAATAGACAAATAACAAGAATTGGTGCTTGCCGGAGGGGAGGTGGATGGGAGGATGGGTGAAATAGATGAAGGAAATTAAGAGGCACAAACTTCCAACTATAAAATTAGTAGGTCATGTAGATAAAGAGTACCACACAGGGAATATTGTTAATAACATTGTGACAACATTGTATGGTGACAGATGGTGACTACATTTATCATGGCGTACGGAGTAATGTAGACAATTCTTGTACACCTGAAACTACTATAACATTATACTTCAATTAAAAACATTTGACACTAAAGAAAGACACAATTTTGTATTTCATACTCTGCTATCTGGCTCTCAATGATTTATTACTACAAAGAACAATTCTTTCCACACATTTATCTGCCTTGATGCATATATGAACTTCCTTATCTTTCTCAAACTCAAAAATTCATCATTGTCTGAACATGTCCTGTACCTTGGTGCTTCCAAGCATTGCCAATATTTGACACTCCTAAAAAAAAAAAAAAAAAGAAAGAAAGAAAAAAAGCCTTTGCTTTTTCTCTTCACACATCTAAGTCCTTGCTATCTTTGAAGGGGTGTGAAGATGAGCCAACTGCCAACTGTTACTTTTCATCCAGTGTATTATCAAAGTTGATGTGTCCTTCTGCTGTCTAGATGGCTGCCCTCTCTGCACATCTCATCTAATTCTGCTGTGGAATACATAGGCCTATGACACGTGAAGGGCATGGCTGTCCTCAAGCTCTGCTCCTGCCATTAGTCCTTCATTACAATGCTTACATAACAGCATTTTTGCAAAAAAAAAATTCCAATCTTGGGTCTTTATTAGCAAGGTCATGGGTTGAATAATGGATAGGTTAAGAAAGAGAAGCATGAGAGAGGACATAGGACATATGCTTCCTCCTCTGTAATGCCTTTCACCAATGGGATGCTGACCATGGTTACTCATTAAGCAATATTGCCCTTAACTTCATATTCTGACATTTTATTCCTCCAGTGTAAATACCTCATTCATATTCTTCTTAAAGATGGTAGATTGAACACATTCATTAGATTACACTTTTCTATGAACTATAATCTAACCTAAATTATAGTATAACTGTCTTTGGAGGATGGCAGAAAGGGAAGCAGGTTTCTACAATGAGCACGCACATGTCTGTGTTTATGTGTGAAAGGGTAAAATTTATGAAAGAAATCAAAATCTCCACTATTATATATAATTACTAAAACTGAAAAGTAAAGAAGTAGCAATTCAGGCATTTTGGTTAGAGAAACAGAAGCAGATGACAAAGTAATTAAAAGGTTAAGAAGAACTGTGACAACTTGGTAATAGCAAATGTATGTGGGGCACAGAAATATGACTTTTAAACTATACTTATGCATAGGTTTTATAAAAATAAATACTAAATATTTATTAATTATAAAATATCTCATTTTAGAACATAACAATGATCAAAAAATATGCACACACAAACACACACAAAACAGATGAGATTTGTGTTGGGAAATACTGGACAGCTGGCTGTCTTCTAAAAGGCTGATAGAATGTTAAACTGTGGTCAGTGAATCATGGTACAAGATCTGATCCTAAGCACTGTAAACTCGGACTCCTCAACGTGTCAAGAGTAGATGCCATTCTCAAAGGCATATTCAGGTGAAACAAATTCATGAACTTGATGGGGAAAATGAAAATGTTGCTTTTTAAATATTCCATGAGAGGTATATAGCCTGTGAAGTCACCAAATATTTGAATCCATATAAACAGCTGTTCTTTTCTTATAGCCATATCTACCTGTAAAATTATCTACAATCAGAATGCCACTCAACTGATGTACAATAACAAATATAGAGAGGGTAAGGAATGGACATTAATGCTTTCCATTCATTTGGACCAGAGATGTCTAGAATAACACTAATACTATCCACAAATGTATATACAGGAGTCCCACATGTAATTTCAAATCTTTTAGAGGCCATATTAAAAAAGAAACAGGGCACCTGGGTGGCTCAGTCAGTTGAGTGTCTGACTCCGGCTCAGGTCATGATCTCACGGGTCATGAGTTCAAGCCCTGCATCAGGCTCTCTGCTGTCAGCACAGAGCCAACTTCAGATACTGTCTCCCCCACTCTCTGGCCCTCCCCTGCTCATTCTCTCTCTCCCTCCCTCTCTCTCTCAAAAATAAATAAACCTTAAAAAGAGAAAAATAGTTGAAATGAATTTTGATACTATATCTAGTTTAACATATTCAAAAAGTATAATTTCAATATGCAATCTATTTAAAAAGTTACTAATAAGATATTTATGTAGTTTCTGCACTACGACTTTGAAACAGTGCATATTTTACACCTACTGCACATTTCAACTTGGACTAGGCATAGATCAAGTGGTCAATAGCAACATATGTCTAGGAACCACCACATGTGACAGACCTACTACAAAACTCTTTTAAGGAGACTATAAGAATTGAACAGCAGAAAACTGCTTTTCAGTCTTGTACTCAGAACCTCAGGAGTTTGTTATAAAATATGGATATTTAATGTGTATCAGGCTAATGTAACAAGGCATACATTATATCTACCGTAAGTACATATCTTTCCTAGGGACAGCAGAGGGTAAGTGCATGGACCAGGGAAGTTTCTCTTTTCTAGTGCCTGGTTGGATTCAGTCCATGGTTACCTCAGTGATTTTCCTTTTTGTTTTCTAAGGAAGCCAACTACTCTGGTAGGTGACACATTCTTTCTTTAAATATGCTAATCCTTTGAATCAAATTAGAGTTCATTTCTTCTTACCTAATGTTTGCCTCTTTTTAGAGACCTTGCATATCCTTCCTATATTCCACTATGCTTCAGTCATAGAAAAACAACTTCCTTTCCTCTTACTTTCATATTTTTTGAAAGCATTTTATTGCAGCCTCAAATGTAGGTAAATGGTTTTATATTCTCTGCATTTGATGCATCTTCATACAACTTCCTACAGATATGAATATCTAATTTAGCAATTTAGCGAGCTGAAGATTATATATCTTCACAATTCTTGTATTTGAAAACATCAATTATTGTTGAAGTCCTGCCATAGCAATTATTTTTATACTTATTAATAAAATATATATTATTTGGATGTTTAAAATATAATTTATTTATAAACTATATAAAATAATAATTTCTCTGTACAACTGGTCTGGAATTCAATGAGATAATATGCAAGATATATGTTACGAAAATTATTTTATAAATGGATTTAGTATCTCTATACATTTCTCTTATGTTTATAAAAGACATAAAAAATTATAATGTAAAGAACAGTGCCAATAGCATGTGTCGGCAAGATGTTTATAGGTCAGGAATATATATACCATAAATCAAAGTCATAAGTGGACAAGAAGCCCCTTTAAAAGATAGCAAACATTTATAGTAATAATAAATATGTAAAATTGTAAACACAAATAACATTTTTCCATTAGACTGCATTTCTCAATTTCTTGTCAGTTATTTTCATAATTTTTTCAGCAGGACCTATTTTCCACATTCTATTTGATAAATAATATAGAGATGTTATAGTGGTAAGATTATTTTTTAGGGGACCTGCCTTTAGGAGCTCTCGTCATGTAAATTAGGAAAGGTGTTTTTTCATCATCTGTAAAGTGATAGGTGAGGCAAGATGATCCTTAAACTCTTCCTAAGCTCTAACTTACTTACTTATTACTTATGACTGGGCTGCAGAGGTTCTTGACCCTCACCGCGGCTTCCTCTTTGAAACTTGGTGAAGATTTTATACAGCCACTGACAGTTTCTGCAGTTTCTGGGAACAATGCAAACTCATAGGCATCACCATGAATCTAGGGCTTTCAAGTCCCCAGGAAATCATAAGTCCCAGTGGGTTTGAGTTCTGCTTGTGGTATCAGACCCTGGACAAATTGTTTAAAATCTTTGTACTTTCAATGTCCTGGTGTATAAAGTGGAGATGATAGTTCCTGTCCTGCCCTTCTCACATGGTTGTTGAGATGTGTGTGTGTGTGTGTGTGTGTGTGCATGTATGTATTAAATCTAAGCAATAATCCAATGCACGGTAGGTTTTCTCCAAATATAAGAGCATCGCTTTACTTTTACTATCAGGTGATACTGAGAACTTTACTTACATTGCCTCCTTTTATCTCTATGAGGTAGAATCCCTATTCTCATTTTGCAGAAGAAGAAATTGAAATCTCAACCGTCAAATAATTGACTAAAATTACAATGACAGTCCATAGCAGAAAAGGGATTTTAAAATGGGATGCTAGTCTAATTTCAAAGCATTATTTTTTTTATATGACATTTTCTTACTTCTTTAAGTACACTTACACTCATTTCAAAAAGCAATTACTCAGACCAGCAATGAGCTGGTTTTGTATAACATAATTTGGCAAGTGTCACAGCAATTTAGGGCTTGGACTGATACTAGGGAATGTGAAAAATATAGATATACTCTCTATTACTTAGGATTCTGTGACCCCATTTATCCTGGGTGTCCTCCATGTTTGCCTGGTCATCTATGACTCTCTCAGCTTCCATGATCTCATTTGCTAAATTTCATAATGGGATTAGAATCCCTCCAAGGTTCTTTGCCAATGTAAACATCTATCTTTCTTTTCCTTGGGTTGGTTTAGGTCTCTGTATCACTGCCTTCTAGCATTAAGTATTCTCTGAGTTTGGGCTCTGGAGTTATTCTGTTTCTTGTCTCCTCTTTGTCTTTTCTTTCTCCCTCCAAGTTCATTCCAGTCCAGTATCTTCACCTCTCACCTCTACAGTGGCAGTAATCGAATCTTCATGTTCCAACATCCAAAAAGGACATCCTAAGGCCTCTGTCCTTTAAAATTTCTAATTGTGAAAAACTAAATAGTCAAATTCCTCATTTCATTCTAGAAGCATTTCTGCAGTTAATGCCTCCACACCTCCATTACGTTACACTCAGTTTTCATTGTGCCTTCACTCCCTTCTAATGCACTTGAAATTGCTCTTTCCTGGTCAACAATGGCTTGTCAAAGGCTAACTCCATTCAGCTTCCTCCCTTCTCAGTTTACTTAAACCTTCTGTGGAAATTAGCACTGTTAGTCTCCCTTCCCTTTTTAGAATTCTCTTCTCTCAACTATTGCAAATTCCTAAATCTCCTCCTATTTTCTCACTATTTTCAATAATTCTCGTTGACCTTTCAGTTCCTACTCACTCTTTTAAATAAAGAAAGAAAAGAAGGCAGGGAGATACCTGTGGTCATGTAGTATCCCTTGTGGAAATAAAGCAAGACCACCTAAATGAGAACATGCATAGCTGTTTATTCAGAGCTTGGTATGGAAAAAAACAAAAACAGCCACCAACACTTGTATCTGACAAAAACTCAAAGCCTGGTAGGGAAGTGAGAAAGCTTTACGGCAGGGGGGTGGGGGGGGTAGTGGGGAAGCCACACTTCAGGTATACCTGATTGCCTCACTGGAGGATGCTGGAGTGGCTAAGCTGGAGGTAAGCTAACACTAGAAACCTAACATCCTATGTGATTGGCATAGGGAGCATCGTTGGCCTTGTCTTGTTGATCCACAGTTGGAAGCAAGGATGAGGGAATAAAAGTTTGGGAAGCTGATAGTCACTGACCAAGTCTTAAGTATTTTGGGCCAATTGCTGCAGAGGTGGTAGTTTGGCTTCCCAGAATGGTGGCTTTAGGATTGTGGTCAGAGTTCTATTTCGATTCAGGATCTGACCACTCTTCATCTGTCTCTCACCCTAAACTCCTAAAAAGGGCTACTTTTAGAAACTAGCTCCTGCTTCTGGCCCTGTTTTTCTACCATATTCATGTGTCCACCAGAGAGGGGCTGAATAGATATTCTTCCTTCTTAAACACCTTCAAATAAGGACATATTAATGGAACAACATGTGTATTGTAGTCTCTACAGTTACTGGGGGGGGGGTCACATGAGGAGAGGGCTTCTCAAATTTATGGTGAGGTCATTTTACTTCCATGGCGGTTTTGAAGGTAGATGTGTGATTTAAAATAATAATTTTCCAAATAGTTATTTTCTCTCCTGATCCAACGACATCAGAAGACTCCTTAGAAAAATTAGATAGACTTTTCCTCTTCTATTTTCACTTTTGCTCCAGAATTGTTTCATTTTTTTTTCTTCTACCCTTTAACATTTGCTTTACAGAGAGTGATGGATTTTCATTTTGAAATCTATACCGTGTGTTACCTGGACCAGGTATACCACAGTATTCGAATCAGAAGCAGATAAATCATGTGTGATTGATAACGGAGTTATAGGCTAGCAATGGGAAATGAATTACGATAAAGAATAATCGGTCCTGTCGAGCTAGAAGGCAGGTATTGTGGGGCTTAATGTTGTATAAATATAAAGCCCTAAGATTTTAGAATTTTATGCAGTTTGGCCATAAATCATGACAGAAAACATTTCTGTATTTTACAGATCATGCACACACATTTTTTCGTCATTTGACAGACACATTTCAAGATTCATTAGGCTAGCTTCTGCTGTGCCTCTGGGAGCAAAATGTGTCCTGCTTACGTACATCCAAGAAGAGGGCAGAAATCTTTCAATGATCCACATATCAGAGCCCTGAAGAACTTGGTTATCCTTCAAAACTGAGGACAGAACAAGGTGTAAAAATTTCATTCAATGCTACCAACCCTTTTGTTGGTAAAACACAAAACTATTACTCATGAAGATAAAATTTACATGCAGTAAAATGTTTAGATATAAAGCATAGAGTTTACTGAGTTTGGGCTTATAATATTATCATTAAATTAACATATAGAACATTTCTACACATGGAAAATTGCTTCAAGTAACTCACCAATCTACCCTCGACTCATCGTTAGAAGTTTACCATTGTTTTTATTTCAGTGACCATACATTAGTTTTGTCTGTTCTTGAACTTCATATAAATTGGATATAGTGTATATTCCTTTTTGTCTGACTTCTTTCATTCAACATGTTTTTGACCTTTTTTTTTTGGAGTCTATCAGTTCTTTTATTATTACTATATAAAATTATGTTGTATTAACATGTCACATTTTAACTATTCTACTGATGGGAGTTTGGATTGTTTCCATTTTTGTTCCTATTGAATAAAACTGCTACAGACATTCCTTCAAGTCTTTGTATGTATATATGCGTATTTCCCTAAGATATACCAAGGAGTGGTATTGCTGGGTCATGGAATAGGTGTATGCTTAGGATGATAAGAAACTGCGCAAGATTTTCCAAAGTGGCTGTACCATTTCACCACATAACTGACAATATATAAAAATGTCTACTACACCACATCAACCCTAACTCTTGGTGCTGTCCATCTATATCCATTTGGAGGGATGTGGAATTCATCTAGATATGGCTTTAAGTTATATTTCCCTAGTGACTCAAGATGTTGAGTACCTTTTTCATATGTTTAGTGGTCATTTGTGTATCTTCTAAGTGTGTGTTTATTTCTTCTGCCTACTTTTTAGTGGGTTGTCTTTTTTTAATAATTTACTCATATAAATGACTTCATATGTTCTGGATAATTATCTTTTGTCCTCAAAGTTGCTTTTGACTCATGTCTCCACTAGATCTCTATGTTAAAAAGCTTTGTTTTATTATTAAGAAATATTGCATACAAACAAAAATTTACTGAGTAATATAGTAAATACTCACAATTGCTGTTATACTTAAATTACAGTTAAGTCACGAACACTGGGTTTATGAGATTGGAAACTTCTTATACCTGACTGAAGAAAGTGAATTTCTCTGTAGTTACACAATAAAAATCCCCACATAATTTAATGCTAGGGAAATAGGATCTGCAATACAAGAACAATTTAATTATCCCTAAGTGTGATTGTTGGTCTCTCCTGAGCTCCAGAATGGTCAGTTGTCAACTTGTCATTTCCTCTGGATGTCTGGAAAAATTAATGCAACTTTTCTTCCCTAATCTTGGCTTTCCCCATTTCCCCCCATTTCATTAAATGGCACCACCAAATTCCCACTGGTTTAATTTAAAATCTTGTCATTCATCTCTAATTTCTCTCATTGCTTCAATACCTAGTTTATTACCAATAAATTGCTTCAATACCAATTTATTACCTTGTAATAAATTAACAAGTCTTAACGCTTCTATATACAAAACATATCTCCAAACTGACCACTTTTCTCATCTTCATTGTCACTGTCTATACATGCAATACATACACATGTAATATATATGTACATGTAATACATATATAATACATGTAATACATATATGTAATACATATAATACATATATATGTAATATATATGTAATAGATGTGTATTACATTTTGAAAATCATGTTTCTCTTGTGCTTAAAGGCTTCTACACACCCAGACTATAAGTTCCTGAAAAGAAGTAGAATCTTTGTCTATTTCCATGATGTTATCTCAAACTCCTAATCTCTTTGCTCCAAGTCCAACCAAACTGACTTTCTTTTTCTCAAACACCTTTAGCTTGTGTCTGCTCCAGGATCTGTGCTGTTGCCTCTCTGTGCATAGAGAGCTCTGCTTCCAGATGTGCTTAGAAATGCTTCCTTTTTATCAATCATGTTCCATCTCATTTGTAACCTCCTTAAAAACACTCTTTACATGCTTTCTAAAAGCAACATGCTCTCAACCCAATTTTCTATCACAGCAGCCTCTCTTATCATTGAAATATTAAGCCCAATAAAAATCAAATAAGTACTAATGAAGAGTTAGATTATAAAATTATTTTATTGGCTAGAGTTTGAGTATTAATATTAATATGGACTCATCACTTTTCCATGATGATTCTTGGGTGTCTACACCTACAGATTTTTGAGTCACATTCTTAGGAATACATATATAGGAACAAATTTACTGGGTTCTAAGTAACGTGGCTCATTACTTTCTGCTTGCTTAGAACAGACTTGGTTTAAGTTTATTGTCTCAGAGTAAACATAAATCGTATCTCTTTTCTCTCTCAAAATTATAAGTTAACCATAACCATAGGTTATATGTATATTTAAATAAGTATTTACAGAATACTTTCCAGATGGCTTTATCAGTCTACACTCTGTTCAGCAGTCAGAGTTTCTGTATACCAACATCAATGCTAGCAAGAAGACAGTATCTACATATCAACTTTTCCACCCAAACATATACAAAGTGATAACTTTCTGTGGTTTTAATGCATTTCTGTGATTACTAGTAAGTTTGAGAACATCTTGCTACATTGTTAGATTTACAGATTTCTTATTTTATAAACTACACATTTTTATCATCCATACATTCTATACATGAGTTCTTGAGTATTCCTAGTTGATTTTCGTAAGTGAAAACACAGAATCAGCAGGGCGCCTGGATGGCTCAGTCTGTTAAGCATCAGACTCTTGGTTTTGGCTCAGGTCATGATCTCAACAGTTTGTGAGATCAAGCCCTGCATCCAGCTCTGTGCTGACAGTATGGAGCCTGCTTAGGATCCTCTCTCTCTGCCCCTCCCATGCTCGTGCTTTCTCTCAAAATAAACTAAAAAAAAAAAAAAAGGAAACAAAATATTAGCTTCAAAAGACAACTAAGTATTTGAACCATTAAAGCACTTAAAACAAATATTGATTTGGTAAGAGAATTCCTAACTTTTTAGTGTTAAATTTTTGGTTATCAAGTATGACCTATATTCATGTTCTATCTGATAATAATTTCTATCCTCTTTTCAGATATGTATATGTTTTATTTTAGCTGGACCAGAAAAGTTCCTTCTTACCTGGTTCGTTTATCCTTCTGACATCTCATTTGAAGTCAGGAAGCTCAACAAACAGGGAAATGGAAAGCTAGCTACAGCCTTATCTTAGAATAGAAAGGCTAATTCTGGGTATGGCATAAGTTACAGAACTATCTGTATGTAGCTGGGTTTGATCATCTGTTCAATGTCCTTGTTAAAGTCAGCTCCCCCCAAGTGATTTGAGTTAACATTTAAGAAATGAACTGTAATTTCAATCTATCTCATTCAGACTCCAAGGCAGTAGTTTTTAAATAAGGTTCCATAAATTTTGTATACTTACAAAGAAAAAGAATATTTCTTTCTCTAGTATTTCTTTAAAAAATAATTCTAAAAATCACAAGATAAGTTAATTTTAACCTCTCAGGTCAGACAAACAGAACCTTCCAGTTCCTGTCTTTCCTGAAGGTTAAGTTACTTTTTTTTCAGAAGATACATTTACTTCTTTAGGAGTAACTTAGAATTAGTATACAGTATAATTATTTATTTATTTATTTTGTACTGGAAACAATCCTATACTTCACATTCACAACAGCACTTTCAAATGAATTATTTTATTAGCACTGTTGACCATTAAGACTGTACTCAAGAGATGTGCGTAAGAAATTGACATACATAATTATATGTAACTTTTCTTTATTTGAGTATCAACTGGGGAACTATCTATTTATTCTATTTTTCATTATGCCCCATCTTGATAATGACTTTTCCTTCACATTAAAAAAAAAAAAAAAAAAACTTAACAGACTGTTGCATGGTCAGTTTTATAAGTTTAGCCATCTTAATGACTTATTAATATTACTTCCCTGTTGGCTAGATTTATTGCTGAGCAATCAGTCTTTAATATGACCCCAAATTCCAAATCAAGCATGTTATGCTCGATTTGGTAGGGCAATTTCGACACTGCTAGTATGGACACTAAATTTTTGTCAGTCTCACTGTGTCCTTGGTCAGTTCATTAAGTTTTCGGGTGGATGAGTATCTTCCTCTATTAAGCTGATATTTTACTTGTCAGGGACGGAGGAATAAAGAGCTAATTAATAGTATGAAAGGACTTTTAACACTAACAAGTATAAAATAAATGGTAAGGTGAACAGTTAAACCTTCATTCTTGTACTACAGGGCTATCAAATATCATTAGCCACATTGTTTATTTTACTTTTTACCCCCCAAGTATTTGCAATTTGATTACACCAGGCAAATAATATAGATACAAATTTGATTCAGGATATAAACCAGGTGTTTTTAGCTTTAGCCAGGAACAAAACAAAACCAGGTGTTTTTAGCTTTAGCCAAGAAAGAAGATTGATAAAAAATCTTGGAAGAACAAGCTCAAGATGGGAGACATTATTCATTAGGCTAATGATATGATGAGTATATGAAATATGAGTTTTTGACATTTTTTAAATACCAAGGTGTAATTCGTGTAATTGGTTGCTTAACCAATCCACACATTCTCTAAAATAATCTGATTTTGGCTCCTACTGCAATCTCTTCTTCATTCATTGCATAACCCCCACTTCAAGTTTCCAGCTCCAAGGTTAGCTCTGACTAGTGATAAGAGTAAAGGTCAATACTACTAAAACTAATGAATTCAGGAACTCTAATTAAACCAATAAGCTAATGGAATTCCCTCATCATTTCAAAAATTGGCATGTAACACATCCCATACCAATTTAAAAAGGAGTCGGTAGATTTGCTACAATTTCTATGAAATAAATTTCCTTAAAAAAAAAAATAGAGTTTACGGGGCACCTGGGGTGGTTCACTCATTTTAGTCTCTGGCTAAAGTCATGATCTCACAGTTCATGATGTCGAGTCTCACATCAGTCTCTGGGCTGACAGTATGGAGCCTGCCTGGGATTCTCTCTCTCCCTCTCTCTGTTCCTCCCCTGCTTGCATGCTCTCTGTATCAAAATAAATAAACTTAAAAAAATAAAAATATATAGTTTATGCCATCACAAGGAGTAGAAAGTTTTCATTTCCAGCTGTCTCTCAGTCTATTGTGGTGTGTGGCTGTGAATCTTGAAACAGTTACAGACCTTTGCCATGATGAGAGATGTTACCCAGAAGCTGAAAACAATATACGGTATGGAGGCTGCAGCACAGGCCAAGGACTGGAAGTACAGGAATTAAACCAAACTTAACTTTGCCCTACTGCCATGCTTCCAGTTCAACGAATCAGCAACCAGGTGGACTGTTTAAGATCCAGACCCTCTGCAGGCATAGTGCACACAGTTGCTTTGTACAGAACCCCAGTGGGTGCTATTCACATAGACCTCAATTGCTCCTGGGTTGTTTACAGTGAGAGTCCTGAGGCAATGATGTTACCTCAGGGAAAATATCCTCAAGCATTCAGCGATTCATGATAAGCTTTCAGACCAAACTTTTGTAGGGTTTAACATGGCTAAAGCTTTTATTTGCTAAGGTTTAGCTTCTAAAAAGATAAAACTATTTGGACAATGGTAATATTAGCAAAGTTCAAGTAATACCCATAATACAATTATATTCACCTTGATTCAATTAACATTTTTGCTAAGAATCTACTATGTGAAAAACAATATACTAGATGGGGCAAGGGTATAGAACTCAGGAAATACAGCTCCTGTCTTCAGGGCTTTGACATAATATGTAAAACACAGCACAACAAAAATAGCCAAGTACTATGTAGAAGACTCAAAAAAAAGTGGTAAACCATTTAATTTAGTGTAGGGACTGATTCACTGAAGAACTGGGGCTTAGTTGTGTCTTTAAAGACAGAGCTTGAAAGATTTTGATGGATTTCAATGTAGCGGTGGTATTTTGCAAGCAGAAACAAAAACTTAAGGGAAAAAAAAAACTTAGGAAATTCTGTAAATGGAAAGTACAAGAGTTGATAAGGAAAAAACCACTAGTGCATCTCAACAGTGGATTTCAGAACGCAGGAGAATAAAACCAGCACATCTGAAGACAGATCAAGAGAAAATATGTGTTCTGAAGAGAAAGAAAAGAGATTAAGGAAAAATAAAAAAATACTTAGAGACCCAGAGGCAACATAAAAATTTCAATGTACATATAATGGGAGTCTGAAAAACAAGAGAACAGGCAGAATTTAATTTAAAAAACAATGGACAAAACTTCCTAAAAAAAAATCATTAAGCTCACAGTTCCAAATAGGGTGGACACAAAATAACCCAAACCTAGACATATCATAGTCAAATAATGAACACAAAGCAAAGGAAAAAATGTTGAAAGATCACTTAGTGGGGAACAATGCAGGTAAAAGTT
Source organism: Neofelis nebulosa (assembly GCF_028018385.1). Classification (NCBI taxonomy): domain Eukaryota; kingdom Metazoa; phylum Chordata; class Mammalia; order Carnivora; family Felidae; genus Neofelis; species Neofelis nebulosa. Next base: position 28,649,838 of record NC_080790.1, read on the forward strand.
GAGTACTTGTAATAATGATGATGATGGAGGTCAAATGGTCAAAGGATGACAAGTTCAAAGTCTGTGTGTGTCAGGGTGGGGTGTGGGGAGGAAACACTCTTGACCAAAAATTCTGTGTCTGGAAAAGCTATATTTTATTTTTTTTTATTTTTATTTTTTTTTTAACATTTTTTATTTATTTTTGGGACAGAGAGAGACAGAGCATGAACGGGGGAGGGGCAGAGAGAGAGGGAGACACAGAATCGGAAACAGGCTCCAGGCTCCAAGCCATCAGCCCAGAGCCTGACGCGGGGCTCGAACTCACGGACCGCGAGATCGTGACCTGGCTGAAGTCGGACGCTTAACCGACTGCGCCACCCAGGCGCCCCTGGAAAAGCTATATTTTAAAGTGAAGGTGAAAACAAAAGACCATATCTGGTGAACAAAACCTGAAAAAATCCATTGCTACTCCACTGACTTTAATGAAAATACTAAAAGTTCTTTAGCTCTAAACAAAATTACATGAGATATAAATTAAATCCACAGAAGAATGTAGAAATAATCACAGTGTATTCCTGGGTTATCAGAAAGGGCTATATGACACTAAGAGCAAAAAGAAGAACAAGAAAAAGGTGTATTCCAGAAAGGTTTCTATATTGTACAAAAATTAAGTTAACATTAATCTGAAGTGGACTGTGATAAGTCAGCTGCATAGTATCTGCAGAGAAATCACTAAGTAAAAGCAAAAATATATAGTTGAAAAGTCAACAGAGGAACTGAACACTGTTCACTTTAAGTATATGTTTAGCACAAGAGTAGACAGAAAGGAGGGACAGAAGAACACAATCAACATGAGACATAGAGGCATTGAGAATAAAAGCTGTAAGAATATACTTTTCCTTTAGGTAAGACCAGTCAGCAAACACAGAGGCCTAACCTAAGTTAGGGTCCTAACCTCCACAGAGACTAGGAGACAGCCAGATCTTCCTTGATGATTAGATTTCAAAGGGATAGTTCCCAGGTCCTTGGAACTGGAAAACAGATTTACATCTCAAGGGGGCAGATAAAGAATGCATGTATGTATGTATGTATGTATGTATGTATGTATGTATGTATGTATGTGTATTTACTTATTTAGAAATGCTCTCAGGAAAGTGAGATTAGGGCTACAGAGATAGGAAAAAGCCTGTTTAAAATTTGGTCCACTTGAGGGAAATGTTAAGGCTGCCATGGTCAATAGCAAAGTATTAAAAAGAGAAAAAGATTATATACAGCATTACCAAGAGGAATTTATGCCAGGTGTTCAAGGAGGTTTTATTATCTGAAATTCGGATAATAATACACCATGTTAAGGTAATACACCATGTTAGTAGGATAAAGCAAAATAGTCACAGGGTCATCACAATAGACATGAAGAAAGCATCTGACAAAATCCAATACCCATAAAAACTGTCACAAAACTAGGAAGGGAAATTTCTCTAAGTGATAAATGGCATCCATGTAAAAAACCTATACTTACGGAAGAAAGACCAAATGCTTTTTACAAATGCTGGGGAAAAGAAACATGTCTGTTATGGCTACTTCTATTCATCTTTGAAATGTATATTCCAATCAAATGAAATAAAGCAATGTTAATAAATATAAACACATCTATGTATGTATATAAAAATGGTACAGTCACTGTGAGAAATTTAGGCAATTTCGTTAAAAATATTTCTACTCACACTAAAAAATTTTTTAATTAAAGCAATTTTTTAATATTTATTTTTGAGAGAAAGAGAGACAGTGTGAGCAGGGGATGGGCAGAGAGAGAGAGAGAGAGAGAGAGAGAGAGAGAGAGAGAGAGAGAGAAAGTGAAGCAGGCTCCAAGCTGAGCTGTCAGCACAGAGCCCAACGTGGGGCTTGAACCCATGAACCATGGGATCACAACCTGAGCTGCAGTCAGATGCTTAACCAACTGAGCCATCCAAGAACCCCTAAAAATTTAAGTTCTACCCTTAAGTATGTATCCTGAGATAATAAAAACATATATTAACAGAAATACTTGTATATGAATACCCATAAAAGCATTATTCATAATAGCTCAAAAGTGGAATCCATCCTAAATTCATCAGTTAGTGATTGGGCAAATAAAGTATGGTTTATCTATTCAATGCAGTGTTATTCAGCAACAGAAATAAATGAATTACTGAAATATACTGAAACATGGATTACCTCAAGTACTGAGGTACTAATCAAGAGAATTCAGGCAAAAAGACCACATATTGTAGGCTTCCATTTACATGAAATATCCAGAAAAGACAAAATTATAGATAATGAAACAGCAGCTTCCTAGGCTTGAGAGAGCAGGAATAGACTGAAAATGGGAATGTGGGAACTTTTGAGGATGATAGAAATGTATTTTTTAAGTTTATTTATTTATTTGGTGGGGGAGGAGGGGAGGGGCAGAGACAGAAGGAGAGAGAGAACCCCCAAATAGCTGCACATTGTTAATGCAGAGACTGATGTAAGGCTCAAACTCATGAACCCATGAGATCTTGGGCAGAGCCGAAATCGAGTCAGTGTAACTGACTGAGCCTTCCAGGTACCCCTAGAAATGTTTGAAAATAATTGGATTGTGGCGGTGATTGACAAAATAGTATAAATTTGCTACAAATATTTGAATTGTATATTTACCATGGGTCAATTTTATGGTATGGAAATTATGTACCAATAAAAATATTTATAAAAAGAACCAACAAAATCATGATATAAACTGTCCTTTCATAGAAGGATAGTTCACTTATGGAGTTGGAATTATCACCTTTGACATTTTATAAATGACTACACAGTTTGAAGAAAACTGAGCAAGAGAAATTAAAGAAGGAAACACCTTTCTAAAAATGGGAAATTAGTGGTCTTAATGACCATTAACCTCTTGGGTAGATGGCACTGACTCATTAGACAGTTAATGTATATGGGGTGCCTGGGTGTCTCAGTGGGTTAAGCATGGGACTTCGGCTCAGGTCATGATTTCGCTGTTTGTGGGTTTGAGCCCCATATCAGGTTCTGTGCTGACAGCTCAGAGCCTGGAGCCTGCTTTGGATTCTGTGTCTCCCTCTGGCTCTCTGCTCCTACCCCCTCTCTCAAAAATAAACAAACATTAAAACAAGTTTAAAAGAAAGACAGTTAATGTGTATATGGAGACACTTGGCAGTAAGTCGAAACGCTGCATCATAGACAAAAATAGGGTTCAGGGCTAGAGATCTGGATTTTGGAGTCATATTCAAATGTCTATATGTGTGTAAGTATACATACATATACACTGAATACTAAAATCACCTAACGTATAAATTAACCAGTTAATGTTATGCATAGCCATTCAAGAACAAAACTAATATTGTAGATTATTTTTTCCATATAGTGCCTGATCAAATGGATGCCATAAAATGTTGCTCTGCCCACTCAGAGTGAATAAATATGTGTCCATAAGCATCGCTGATGCCAAGATCTTTTAGAGAGACGGAGAGTGCATGAGTGGGGGAGGAGGGCAGAGGGACAGAGAAAGAAAATCTCAAACAGGCTCCAAGCTTAGCATGGAGCTCCATGCAGGGCTTGATTCCATAACCCTGCTGGGATCATGACCTGAGCTGAAATCAAGAGTCGGATGCCTAACCCATCGAGCTACCCAGGCGCCCCACCAAGATCTTTCTGATCTCAGCATCCACATTTCAGATGTTAGCCAATACTTCTACAATGCACATGCTTATAGGTCTCTATTTGTATGAGTTGAACATATCAATAAGATATCACTAGTGTTAGCAAACTATGGCCTATCAGCCAAATATGGCCTACTGCCCATTTCTTAAAAATAAAGTTTTATTAGAATATAGTCACATCAATTTATTTATATACTATCTAAGAATTTTCTCAGATTACAACAGCAAAGTTGAATAGTTGTGATAGAGACTGTACAGCTGATCCATGCTATGTAGCATTTACTATCTCTCAATGGTCTTTAATTAAATTAGCATATTAGATTACAATGAGTACACTAAACTCTTCCCTTACATTTTAATTATTTGATGTTAAAAAGTTTATGAGTTTCTGGTCTTTTAGTTTTCGAAAAAGTATAATGAAAACTTGGCAAGATTATATCTAGATAAAATTTCTAATAGTTCACATAAACTGAGTTTCTGTTGACTCATTTTGTTTTCCATTCATTTGGAAAAGGTTTTTTTTTTTATGTGATTGTTTCTACATACTTCAAAGCAATGATGATTGTTCTATGAGAGCAACCATATGTATTTTTTATGATTAGCTTATTAAATTCCTAAGGATTAAAAAAAGGGAAATTGTTAGAAATCTTAAAGAAAAATTTGCAATCACAGAAACAAGAATAGAGTGAACTGCAGAGGACCCTTATTTTGACTGCAGGGAACTAGGATAAGGTAAAAGTACTCAGAGGAAAAAATCAGTAATTTAGGGAAGATAGAGGGTGTGTTTAATCTTAAAGTATGCTGATAGGTTGTACCTTAGGTAATCCGTACGAAAATTGTCCCAGAAGTCAGGAGGGGCCCTTCAATACCTTGGGGGGCAAATTAGAAAGATCAAAGGAAATGTTCATTTCACCATAGTTCTCTCATTAACAGAAAGTCTAATAGTTTTTTCTAAGGTTCTGTATCTATCTATTCTAGGGCTATGCTGGGACACTCCACAGGACTTTCCATCTATTTCCTGTTGAAACTCAACTGCATGGGAATTAGTCGAACCTATTTGACCATAGGTTTGTTATTTTAATATGTGCTACGAGGGACCAAACTGGTAATTTGGTTGTGACTCAACCCTCCAGCTTACATAGAATCTCATAATAAAACTATCGATGAGGATTCTTCCATAGGATTCTATGTTTGATGAATTATCATTTGAACAGTTTGAATGATCTGTAAAATTAGATATTATATAAAATTATACCTCACTTTATAATGTTTTATACATTTTGGGGGGAGAAATGCTCTCATTTTATGATGTTATTATGGGCATATGGAAACTTGATACTGTGTGTATGAACTCAATAGCACTATGCCAGTTCATTTAAGTGCTTAGTAAATTTTGGCTATATTAATAAATTGTGGCTTATTTGCATGGAACTTTTACGGCTTAAAGCACACATGCACATCTATGCCTAGATATGGATAATTTTTCTTTTATGAAAATACGTAAAATGGGCAAATAAGGTAGTTGTATAACCCATCTTGTACTAGGGAGAAATAAGGTGGAGGGTTTGTAGGAGAGCTACAGGTCAACTCAGACAAGCTGACTCCTCTTACTGTGTTTACTATGTGCCCTGGGTCTTAAAATCTTCCTCTTTTTCACACACTTATTCCACCTCAACACTGCACTTTCTTTCACATTTGATCTTACATTTTCATCTCTATCTTCATCCACAAAAAGCGTATTGTAGTAAGATTCTAACAGATTTAATCATCTTGAGTACTTCACCTTTCAAGTAATTAACACGACAGTTAAAATTTTTAAGTATTTTTTTACAAATCTGCACAATACTATCTTTACTGTGCTTGGTAAAACAAAAGACCTACTTCGTTGACCAGTCTTCACAAAACTACTACTTTAATCCTGTCCTTCAGCTGTTTGAAGATTTGACATGAAATTTTATTTGAAAAAATAAAAATCCTGATTCTTAAACTAACGATTTTGTTTTGTTCCTCTTTTTCTCCCTTTTGTGGAGTCACTATCATTCTTCTTTAACTGATTTCCTTCCCTCTTCTAGTATTAACTGAATAGTAACCTAATTGGAAAGCCCAGTTCAAAAACTGTCCACCATCTCTATAAAGATATTGATTATAAAAACCAAAATATGTCCTGTAATTGTCTTCTTAGACTATTTATACATTTCACATGCACGCCATATAACTAAGGTTTAATACTGCTATTGTTTCAACCAGTACTGTTAAGTACAAGTTAGCAAAAATAATCGCTATTAGTTACTTAAACTTGCTGCTTGAGGTATGTGCACATAGTAAGCACAGGAAATACTGAAGTGAATGTAAAAGATTCTTGGTGCTCCTAGGATTTACAGTTAATCCTGGTGGAATGTTTAAAATCAAGTTTTGACATAATCAGGAATACTGTCAGCAACTAGGTAATAGCATCAGGATTAAAACAAAAATCATCTCGGGTTGAAAGATTCCTTAACTGGACTATGGTTTCAAAGATATTATTTGTGGTCTTCTCAGATTTTAGGCAAATCAATCTGTTTGACCCTGAAACTTGGTTTATTGTGAATGCCCCTGAGTACAGAAATCATTTATGTCATTCTACATGTTTCTAGTACCCACCTCAGAAACACAGATGAATTTTTATTAAAATACAGAGAATTCTGAGAAAACCTGTATCTTCAGAGTAATCACAACATTTCAAAAGTTTCTATAAGTAGTATAGATTCTAGAATGTTCTCCATAGGAGTAACTACTCTGGTTTTGATAGGAGCAAAGTGTTTGAATAAAGCATTTGCCCTTGCAACTAGTGAGAATATAACATCTAAAAAAAGTGTTTGTAGGTTCCTGTGTTTTTCTTTTCTTTCCTAATTAACTTCTGTCCAAATATCTAAACTGGGAAATCCCTGGTGAATTTCAAAGATCATTGGTAGCTACTGTATCAATTTTTAGATTAAATAATATTTCCCTATGTTCTTAGAGACTAGTTCTAACAAGAGTCTGACTTATATCTCAATGGTTAGGATTTACTTTACAGGGAATCTTAAACTGCTTCAGAAATTATTTTTCAATCATAACTCTTTATTGGATAGACATGGAAAGAAGCATGGATTCATTTATTTACCCTGTATTGAAATGAGGACGTCTTTGTGCTTTGAAAAACTGAACTGTTTCCTTCTTTTCCTAAATGATATAAAATTAAATTTAATGATAATCTTTCTGTTTTAAGAGATTCAACTAATTCTGAATGAAATTTAAAACATTTTATAAAGGGAATCATAAAAGCAGACAGTACACTATTTGTAGTTTCCTTTAGAGTGAAGACACATTTTCTATGCATTTGTTGCTTCTAATCAAACAACTAGCTCACAAGTACAACTACACAGAACAGATGGCAAAACCTTTGCACATTAGACTTTATATGTGAAAAAGAGACACTTTATTTTAGAATTGCCACTTGGGAACATAAAGCGCTCTCATGAGAAAAACACATTTTACACTTTAAAGGCAGTCCATAAAATAAAGGCAGATGTTTAAATGACTTCTTAATTAACACAAAACAAACATTTACCTACACTGTGGGGATGAAGCACCACAATTAAGACGAGCCCTTTAAAACAGACTGGGACATATTTTATGCAAAGCAATAACCAACACTGGATCCTGTAGGATTTTTTTGTCTGTTGTTAAGAAAAGAGTAATTACTATTAATTTTCAATTCATTAATTTGAAACTGTTGTAAAAATAGTTGTTGTTTTCAAATTTGATTAAAATGTTTTTTTTAAATGTGCCTGAGTTTGAAGCATATTCTAGTTACAAATATTATTTTCAACTAATTATACAATTATGTTACCCTTTTAGCACTGAACACTTCTATTGCTCAAGGAAATATTCATTAAGGGATTAGAGAGATGGGGATATTTTTAAAAATGTCCTCCTACAAAAAGTATGCAGAATGTACTGCTTATAAAATATAATCACAGATAGCGTAAATGCTCGATAATCATATGCAATGGAGAGAAGAATAAAAATAAATCATTTTTACTCGTGAGAAATTCATTTAGGGAAAAAAACGCATATACACATATTTTTGAAGGCTTATGGTGACAGGATACAAAGGAACACCATGTAAGGTGACAGTGGTCAATTGCACTTCACACGTACACGGGATTGGTCTATTTTAATATATCAAAATAAAAGTTTAGAAGTAGTGTAAGAAATAATAAAACTTAAAAAGCATAAGGCTCATTCCCAAATTCTATTAACGTCAGTAAATTTTCTCTGCTTTGTTAAAGGCAGGAAAAAGAAGGCAACTATAGTGCCCTATTTGGGATAGTTGAAATAAATATAAAGAAATCATATAGGGGCATCTGGGGGGGGGGGGCTCAATCGGTTGATGGTCTGACTTCAGCTCATGTCACGATCTCATGGCTCATGAGTTTGAGCCCCAGGTTGGGCTCTGTGCTGACAGCTCAGAGCCTGGAGCCTGTTTTGGATTCTGTGTCTCCTTCTTTCTCTGCACCTCTCCTGCTCCCATTCTCTCTCCCTCTCTTTCTCTCAAAAATAAGTAAAATTAAAAAAAAAAGAGATCATACAGAGAAAGAAGACCTTCTGTACATTCAAAAGGCTTTTCTTCTACAATAAAAAAAAAATGACCTGCTGATCGGACAAAGAAAAAATATTATAAAAGGCGATCAGTGTCAAAGACATGTGTTCAGGAAAGAATAACAGTAGATTAACATCTTATATCCAAGAAGAGGAGTAGTGAAGAAATTGAATTGGTTGCTGGAGACAAAAAGGATAACAAATAAAGTAAAATAAAATGATGAAGATAAAATTGTACAATGCTTTAGTGGATTGATAGAGATAGTAAATCATTAACCAAGGATTATGATCAATACACTTTTGCATTTTTTTAACCTAAAAATCTTGGGCATTTATATTAAATCTCTAATGGACTCTTTGCTATGAAGAATCCAATGAAATATTTTCAGTTTATAGTTTCTACTTTAGCATATTCCTTGACTTTGAACAATTAGCAAAAAAAAGATTTTGAAACTCCCTTGGTAAACATTAAAAATGGCAGAAAAAGGAAAAATGTCAGAAAACTATATGCTGGGTAACTTCTTAATTTTATATTTATGACAAAATTTGAGTCCCAAAACCACAAACCAGGTTTTGTGATTGCAAAAAGATCCTAGAACATTCATCTTAACCAAAACCAAACATTTCAACGTTTATTATTTACTATCTATTACTACCATGCTAAGAGCATGAACAAAATAATGAACCAAAAAACATCCTTCCATTTGGGAGAGCACATTCAGACGGGAAGATGAAACGCAAATTATCAAGCATGCTATATTAAATGCATTTAGTGAAAATCTGCAGGGAATATTGTACAATTTTTGAATGGTTGAATTAGCAAGCTTATTTGTGGGAATTGGTAATGACAACAAAAGTATCTAATTTTGGTCTTGAAAATTCAGTTGGCATAAATTTTAAATCAATTGTTTATGTGAGTGTTTAAAAAATATATAAGAAGGAGAGCCTGGGTGGCTCAGACTGTTAAATGCCCGACTTCAACTCAGGTCATGATCTTGTAGTTCCTGAGTTCAAGTCCCACCTTGTGCTCTGTGCTGACAGCTCAAAGCCTGGAGCCTGCTTCAGATTCTGTGTCTCCCTCTCTCTCTGCCCTTCCACCTCTCATGCTCTGCCTCTCTCTCTTTCAAAAATAACTACTTTTTTAATTAAAAAATAAAAATACATAAGAAGTACATATAAAAACAAAGGAGTTTTTAAAGTTAATTTTGCTCTTTAAAGATAATTTGGGAAAATTGTGTATCTTATATACATTTTATAAGTGTATTTGGAAAAATATTTCATGATTTACTTAAAGCCTAAATATAAAAATATGGACTGGAAAATATTACATGTAGATCTTGCAACTACTTTTATAGTTACATGTAAAATAGTAGTTGATTCCTTGTTAGAAGTACAGTTACTGTCTTTGGTTTAAAATCTAGTTTGCTAATATCAGTATTGTTATTCTGGCTTTCTTTTGCCATCTATTGGCACGGTCTTACTTTTCTTCTCCATTCTAACACCGTATGCCTTTTGATTGGAGCACTTAACTTATTTACATTCAGATTAACTATTGATAGATGTGAATTAAGTACCATTTTATTACTTGTTTTGTCTTTGTGTCTGGAGAATTTCTCTGTTCCTTTCTCGTCTTTGTCACTTTTGGTCTTTCCCATTCAAAGAGTCCCCTTTAATATTTCTTGCAGGGCTGGTTTGGTGGTCACAAACTCTTTTAGTTTGTGTCTAGTAAACTCGTTATCTCTCCTTCATCAAGATAAAAAGCTTCTGCACAGTTAAGGAAAAATTAACAAAACTAAAAGGCAAGCTATGGAATGGGAGAACATATTTGGAAATAACGTATCTGATAAAGGGTTAGGATCCAAAATCTATAAAGAACTTAGCAAATGCAACACCAAACCAAACCAAAGAGAAAATAATTCAGTTTAAAAGATGGGCAGAAGACATGATTAGACATTTCTCCAGAGAAGACATCCGCATGGTTAACAGACACATGAAAAGATGTTTAACATCAGTTGTCATCAGGTAAATACAAATCAAAACTACAGTAAGATGTCATTTCACTCTTGTCAGAATGACTAAAATCAACAACACAGGAAACAAAAGATGTTGGCAAGGATGTGGAGAGAGAGGAAACTTCTTACACTGCTGGTGGGAATGCCAACTGGTGTAGCCACTATGGAGCATAGTATGGAGGTTCCTCAAAAAGTTAAAAATAGAATGACTCTAGGATCCAGCAATGGCACTACTAGATATTTACCCAAATGGCAGAATCAGTAGTAACTACAATAGCTAAATTATGTAGAGCCCAAATGTCCACTGACTGATGAATGGATAAGGAAGTGGTGTGTGTGTGTGTGTGTGTGTGTGTGTGTGTGTGTGTGTGTGTAATGGAATATTACTCAGCCATCAGAAAGAATGAAATCTTGCTATTTGCAACAGTACGGATGGATCCAGAGAGTATTTTGATAAGTGAAATAAGTCAGAGAAAGACAAATACCACATGTTTATACTCATATATGGAATTTAGGAAACAAAAAAGATGAACACAGGGGGAAAAAAGAGGGTAAAACCAGAAAACAGACTATTAACCATGGAGAACAAACTGAGAGATGTTGGAGGGGAGGTGGGTAGGGGGATGGAATAAATGGATGGTGGGTATTAAGGAGGACACTTGTGATGAGCACTGGGTATTGTATGTAAGTGATGAATCACTAAATTGTACACTTGAATTTACTATTACATGTTAACTGGAATTAAAAAAGAAAAATTTGAAAGCACACACACACAAACACACACAAACACACACCAACTATAGTTACTGAAAAGTTCAGGGCTAACTTCATAATGTGTATTTTGTAGCTGCTGTGTCTATATTGTGAATAAAGATCTGGAAAATACAGAGGATGGCTCGAAACTAAGGGCAGGAGTTCGCTCAAATGTTTGCTGGAAAATAATGATTCAAAGTGTCTTGCCCTTTAACAGTCTGACATAGAGGTAAAATTCCCAAATAAAGAATAAATTTTGGAGGAGTTAACGTCACATGATGCAATTGAATAAAAATATTTTTAAAAGCATTGTTCCAAAGGCAATTTTTAAAATACCGTCTTTATATTAGTTAGCATCTTAGTTAATAAAAATATTCTAAGGAATGCAGCTGCCTTAAAAACTAATAACATCTTAAAGACACTTTTACTTTTATGTAACTAAATCTTAGATTAAGTTAACTCAAATATAGAAATGAAATTTAGAAATATACTATTCCTGTCATATTTCTTACAATCCTTATTGATTCTAGAGTTCTGATTCTGGCTCTGGATATCACAGTATGAGAGGAGGAATACACTATCAATCATTCAAGAGCAGAAGGATACAGAAATAATTCAGTGTAGACAGAACTTTCAAACTTAAATACACAAACAAACAAGGGAGCATGGGTGGCTCAGTCAGCTGAGCATCTGACTCTTGATTTTGGCTCAGGTCATGATTCCAGGGTCAGTGAATCGAGCCCTGCGTCAGCTCTATGCTGAGTGTGGAGCCTACTTAAAATTCTTTCTCTGTCTTCCTCCACCCCTCCCCAACTCATGATCTCTCTCCAAAATAAAAGAGAAAGAAAATTAAATGGAAAAAATAAAGGTGTCTTCAAAGGTTTCAAATGTCAAGAACAATGTTTGTATTACGCTGGTGTAGATGACAAAAATAGAATCAGAGTATGAAATTAAGGTGAAAATATGAGTTTCAAAGAAGACATGAAAATATAGCGAGGTCTCTAAAATGGTCTGCTTCTTAAAGTTTAAATTTCCCACTGTTTTTTAAAGTTTGTTTATTTTTGAGAGGCAGGGACGGAGAGAGAGAACGAGAACGAACAGGGGAGAGGTAGAGAGAGAGAGAGAGAGAGAGACAGAATCCGAAGCAGACTCTAGGCTCCGAGCTGTCAGCACAGAGCCCGACTGGGGCTCAAACTCACAAACCGTGAGATCATGACCTGAGCTGAAGTCAGACACTCAACTGACCAGAGCACCCAGGGGCCACTAAATTTCCCACTTCCAAAATTTCTGAAGCAAAGAGTGAGTGCCACAGAAGTAGAAACCCTACGCCACGTGTGTGTGAGATCAGAACTTAAGATATCATCAAGGAGAAGATGTATGAAGTTAATAAATCAGCCTAAAATCTTATATGGTAGCAACAAAAACACAGTAAATGTCGATGGTAAACACAACAGGTTTTTGTTTTGTTCTTTGTAAGCAAATGATAAAAGATCAGGTATCATTAATCATTAGGGAAATGCAAATTAAAGTCATAACGAGATACCACCACCCGCCAGTACAATCTTGAGAAGCAAAAATGCAACCTATACTCACAATTGATAAAGATCTACTGGAACTTTAAAACATTGCTAATGAGAATGAAAAGTGGTAAAACGGTTTGACAATTTCTTATCAAGTTTAGTGTATACCCCCTCCATGACACAACCATTCCATCCATAGATATTTATGCCTAAGAGAAATGAAAGCAAGTGAATATACAAAGAATCGTACATGAATATTCATAGTAGCTTTATGTCTAATATCTCAAAACTGGGAAACAACCCAGAAATCCATCAACAGGTAAATGGATGAACAAATTGTGGTGTGTACATACAATGGAGAATTACTTAGCAATATAAAGAAATAGTTTGTTGATGATACAACAGCATGAATGTCTACTAATGTCACTATATGACAGGTTACATACTATATGACTCTGTTTACATAACATCTAGAAAATACAAATTAATCTATATGGTGCAAAATAAATCAGTTGTCTGGAGAAGGGAGAAGCAAGAGGCAGAGATTACAAAGGTGTACAAGGAAACTTTAGGTTATGATAGATAAATTAATTATCTTGAATGTGGTAATTGTTCCTCATCAGATTTTATGCCTTAAGTATTTATAGCTTATATCAATTATCTCCAAAATAAGGCTATTTTAAAAATAAATTATAGCCATAATTCATCTACGGTACGCATAAGGGGATGTGTGTGAATGTTTATGTGAAAATACATGCAAAATCAAGAACTTAAATTCACCAGCATGGTGAATCCACCTAAACCATCATAAATATCTGTAGTTAGGAGACTTTATGGCAGCATAAAGAATATATATATATATTTTAATTAGAGATGCTCTGGTCCTTCAAGATTTCGAGTCCAGGAACCTCAGAGCAGTCTTTGAAAATTTCCCTCTTGTTCACTTTCTTCTTTCCTTTCTCCAGGTGAAGAGAAGGAAATAGCAATATAGAGCTCCTTTCTTTCCTGTCACATAGGTTGATTTGTTTGCTTGAACGATTAGTTTTTGAGTCACTACTACACGCCAAGTACTGGAAAAATAGGAGTCTGACTGGGGAATACTATCTCTAATATTGTAAAAGGGGCAATTAAATAAAGAACAGAAATATCTTAAAAGCCATGATAGCTTAAGGGTGCCTAGGTGGCTCAGTTGGTTAGGTGTCCAACTCTGGACTTCAGCTCATGATCTCATGGTTTGTGAGTTCGAGCCCCACATCGGCTCCGTGTGGGAGGATACAAAATAAGTAAATAAGCTTAAAAAAAATCAAGAATAGTTTGGTGTCTTTGGCCTAAGGATGGTCCCACAGGTAAAAGGAATGTTTTCTTCTTCTGACTTCTTTCTACTCTTCCCCTCCGTTGCTTAACACTCTGCTAGGATGGCTATCCGTCCTTCATCTATGTGGCACTGGTAGTGTCCACAGAGTGACACATTATTAGTGCCAGACGGTGGAGTTCCTTCCTCACTGGCCGTAGCATTTGCTTCTAATCCTTTAACTGGGAGGATGTGGGCTCTGTGAAACCTTATTTCTTGCTCCTTTGCAAGAAATGCCACCAAAGCCATTGACTAATTTGTTTTAGGACATAATATTGAACAAGATAATCAATTATCTTGGATGCTTGGCTGTCGTCTGTTTCTAAATAGCTCTGAGAACATTGTTGGTATTTCTTATTAATTCCTTCCTGTTTACTGGAACTGGTTTAACCTAATAAAGTACTCATATTCCTGACTGAAATAGCTTTTGAGTGAGGACGATCTTTTGAAGGGCAGTTTTCTCTCATAGACAAAAGTCATTAGCCATTCTTCAAGCAGGAAACCGTGATCATTAGATTCTATTTTTGCTTATTTCTTGAATGGATAAATTAATAAATTATACTAAATAATTATCCAACACATGTAGTAAATCAAATTTTGTAAATGAACAGCTAGATTCAGTCAGCTAAGAAAATATAGGTTTCTGCTTAAAAATGAAATTATTTTTAACACATTATACTGTGAACTAACGCCCCTCTCCTACCATAGAATGTTTAAAATAAGTGCCTGAGAATATCATTCTTATAAATTATTTTTCCTTTCCAGGTTTTTAAAGATTCTTAGTCCTCTTTTTTTTTTTTATAGCATATTGTTCAGTTGATTCAGTGCTTTCATTTAGTTGCTGTGGTAACAAAACTCAGGCCTGAATTAAGACCATAGGCAGTCAAATTAGTCCAAGTTTTGCAAAAGGCAACTCTCCTTTTCCTATTTTGCTTAGGTTTCTTAGTAAACTGAGGTGAATTTAGCACATCGGTGAGTCCTCAAAAGCAATTTTCTCAATGACATGACAGAACAAGACGTTCTCATAAAGAAGAGCCCTGTTTGACACACAGATGAGTTCAATAACATAAAGCCAGAGTTAAAAGTTACCATGAACCTCATAATCAGGCTTTATCTATCCTCCTTGGGCAACTATATGCTATATTCTGCTCTTCAGGACTTTCTCTGAGGTAAGTAGATAGATAGGAAAAGAGACATGTTCTTTCTTTGAGGACAGGGATAGGATAGTACCTGTCATAATGTTTCCTAATTGGGTCAAGGCTTGGGAACTGACAACAGCTTTGCACTTTATTAAGTGTGCACTTGAAAACTACTCAAGTCAGGTAGTACACAAATTTACTGTCTCACACATCTTCCCAGTTTGTGGAATATTTGCCACTTATGCATATCTGCTAATGGTCACTCAGCCATACTCATTTTTGAAGATGTGTGGTACAATTCATAATGATTACTCAGGAAGTCGTACAGCTTACCTTGTGGGCTAGAAGACCAGACCTTGCTGGAATTTTTGCTCAAAGGATGATGTACAAGGGCCTTTACAGTATTAGAAATACTGTTAGAACACTAGGGATTATCCTCACATATGGTTTATAATACTTAAACATTATGTTAAAAAGTAATTTGTGAGTTGTAGAGCATTATATAAACATTTGCTATTATGATTTCTATTTCTATGGCTACTTTTACTACTAATTAAGGATTGTACTTTGATTCCAAAGTTGAACGTTATGGGAGTTCCGGAAGATGGCGGCGTAGGAGGACGCTGGGCTCACCGCGCGTCCTGCTAATCACTTAGATTCCACCTACACCTGCCTAAAGAACCCAGAAAACCGCCAGAGGATTAGCAGAACGGAGTCTCCGGAGCCAAGCGCAGACGAGAGGCCCACGGAAGAGGGTAGGAAGGGCGGCGAGGCGGTGCGCACTCCACGGACTGGCGGGAGGGAGCCGGGGCGGAGGGGCGGCTCGCCGGCCAAGCAGAGCCCCTGAGTCGGGCTGGCAAAAGCGGAGGGGCCGGACGGACTGTGTTCTGACAGCAAGCGCGACTTAGCGTCTGGGAGGTCATAAGTTAACAGCTCTGCTCAGAAAGCGGGAAGGCTGGAGGACAAAGGGAGGGAGAGTTGCCGAGCCCCCGGACCACAGAGCTCGTTTGGTGGGGAACAAAGGCGCTCGCCAGCGCCATCTCCCCCGCCCATCCCCCAGCCAAAATCCCAAAGAGAACCAGTTCCTGCCAGGGAACTTGCTCGCTCCGCGCAAACACCCAACTCTGTGCTTCTGCGGAGCCAAACCTCCGGCAGCGGATCTGACTCCCTCCCGCTGCCACAGGGCCCCTCCTGAAGTGGATCACCTAAGGAGAAGCGAGCTAAGCCTGCCCCTCCCGCCCCCGTGCACCTTGCCTACCCACCCCAGCTAATACGCCAGATCCCCAGCACCACAAGCCTGGCAGTGTGCAAGTAGCCCAGACGGGCCACGCCACCCCACAGTGAATCCCGCCCCTAGGAGAGGGGAAGAGAAGGCACTCACCAGTCTGACTGTGGCCCCAGCGGTGGGCTGGGGGCAGACATCAGGTCGGACTGCGGCCCCGCCCACCAACTCCAGTTATACACCACAGCACGGGGGAAGTGCCCTGCAGGTCCTCACCGCTCCAGGGACTATCCAAAATGACCAAACGGAAGAATTCCCCTCAGAAGAATCTCCAGGAAATAACAACAGCTAATGAACTGATCAAAAAGGATTTAAATAATATAACAGAAAGTGAATTTAGAATAATAGTCATAAAATTAATCGCTGGGCTTGAAAACAGTATACAGGACAGCAGAGAATCTCTTGCTACAGAGATCAAGGGACTAAGGAACAGTCACGAGGAGCTGAAAAACGCTTTAAACGAAATGCAAAACAAAATGGAAACCACCACGGCTCGGATTGAAGAGGCAGAGGAGAGAATAGGTGAACTAGAAGATAAAGTTATGGAGAAAGAGGAAGCTGAAAGAAAGAGAGATAAAAAAAATCCAGGAGTATGAGGGGAAAATTAGAGAACTAAGTGATACACTAAAAAGAAATAATATAAGCATAATTGGTATCCCAGAGGAGGAAGAGAGAGGGAAAGGTGCTGAAGGGGTACTTGAAGAAATTATAGCTGAGAACTTCCCTGAACTGGGGAAGGAAAAAGGCATTGAAATCCAAGAGGCACAGAGAACTCCCTTCAGACGTAACTTGAATCGATCTTCTGCACGACATATCATAGTGAAACTGGCAAAATACAAGGATAAAGAGAAAATTCTGAAAGCAGCAAGGGATAAACGTGCCCTCACATATAAAGGGAGACCTATAAGACTCGTGACTGATCTCTCCTTTGAAACTTGGCAGGCCAGAAAGGCTTGGCACGATATCTTCAGTGTGCTAAACAGAAAAAATATGCAGCCGAGAATCCTTTATCCAGCAAGTCTGTCATTTAGAATAGAAGGAGAGATAAAGGTCTTCCCAAACAAACAAAAACTGAAGGAATTTGTCACCACGAAACCAGCCCTACAAGAGATCCTAAGGGGGATCCTGTGAGACAAAGTACCAGAGACATCACTACAAGCATAAAACATACAGACATCAAATGACTCTAAACCCGTATCTTTCTATAATAACACTGAATGTAAATGGATTAAATGTCCCAACCAAAAGACATAGGCTATCAGAATGGATAAAAAAACAAGACCCATCTATTTGCTGTCTACAAGAGACTCATTTGAGATCTGAGGACACCTTTAGATTGAGAGTGAGGGGATGGAGAACTATTTATCATGCTACTGGAAGCCAAAAGAAAGCTGGAGTAGCCATACTTATATCAGACAAACTAGACTTTAAATTAAAGGCTGTAACAAGAGATGAAGAAGGGCATTATATAATAATTACAGGGTCTATCCATCAGGAAGAGCTAACAATTATAAATGTCTATGCGCCAAATACCGGAGCCCCCAGATATATAAAACAGTTACTCGTAAACATAAGCAACCTTATTGATAAGAATGTGGTCATTGCAGGGGACTTTAACACCCCACTTACAGAAATGGATAGATCATCTAGACACACAGTCAATAAAGAAACAAGGGCCCTGAATGATACATTGGATCAGATGGACTTGACAGATATATTTAGAACTCTGCATCCCAAAGCAACAGAATATACTTTCTTCTCGAGTGCACATGGAACATTCTCCAAGATAGATCATATACTGGGTCACAAAACAGCCCTTCATAAGTTTCCAAGAATTGAAATTATACCATGCATACTTTCAGACCACAATGCTATGAAGCTTGAAATCAACCACAGGAAAAAGTCTGGAAAACCTCCAAAAGCATGGAGGTTAAAGAACACCCTACTAACGAATGAGTGGGTAACCAGGCAATTAGAGAAGAAATTAAAAAATATATGGAAACAAACGAAAATGAAAATACAACAATCCAAACGCTTTGGGACGCAGCGAAGGCAGTCCTGAGAGGAAAATACATTGCAATCCAGGCCTATCTCAAGAAACAAGAAAAATCCCAAATACAAAATCTAACAGCACACCTAAAGGAAATAGAAGCAGAACAGCAAAGGCAGCCTAAACCCAGCAGAAGAAGAGAAATCATAAAGATCAGAGCAGAAATAAACAATATAGAATCTAAAAAAACGGTAGAGCAGATCAACGAAACCAAGAGTTGGTTTTTTGAAAAAATAAACAAAATTGACAAACCTCTAGCCAGGCTTCTCAAAAAGAAAAGGGAGATGACCCAAATAGATAAAATCATGAATGAAAATGGAATTATTACAACCAATCCCTCAGAGATACAAACAATTATCAGGGAATACTATGAAAAATTATATGCCAACAAATTGGACAACCTTGAAGAAATGGACAAATTCCTAAACACCCACACTCTTCCAAAACTCAATCAGGAGAAAATAGAAAGCTTGAACAGACCCATAACCAGCGAAGAAATTGAATCGGTTATCAAAAATCTCCCAACAAATAAGAGTCCAGGACCAGATGGCTTCCCAGGGGAGTTCTACCAGACGTTTAAAGCAGAGATAATACCTATCCTTCTCAAGCTATTCCAAGAAATAGAAAGGGAAGGAAAACTTCCAGACTCATTCTATGAAGCCAGTATTACTTTGATTCCTAAACCAGACAGAGACCCAGTAAAAAAAGAGAACTACAGGCCAATATCCCTGATGAATATGGATGCAAAAATTCTCAATAAGATACTAGCAAATCGAATTCAACAGCATATAAAAAGAATTATTCACCATGATCAAGTGGGATTCATTCCTGGGATGCAGGGCTGGTTCAACATTCGCAAATCGATCAATGTGATACATCACATTAACAAAAAAAAAGAGAAGAACCATATGATCCTGTCAATCGATGCAGAAAAGGCCTTTGACAAAATCCAGCACCCTTTCTTAATAAAAACCCTTGAGAAAGTCGGGATAGAAGGAACATACTTAAAGATCATAAAAGCCATTTATGAAAAGCCCACAGCTAACATCATCCTCAATGGGGAAAAACTGAGAGCTTTTTCCCTGAGATCAGGAACACGACAGGGATGCCCACTCTCACCGCTGTTGTTTAATATAGTGCTGGAAGTTCTAGCATCAGCAATCAGACAACAAAAGGAAATCAAAGGCATCAAAATTGGCAAGGATGAAGTCAAGCTTTCGCTTTTTGCAGATGACATGATATTATACATGGAAAATCCGACAGACTCCACCAAAAGTCTGCTAGAACTGATACATGAATTCAGCAAAGTTGCAGGATACAAAATCAATGTACAGAAATCAGTTGCATTCTTATACACTAACAATGAAGCAACAGAAAGACAAATAAAGAAACTGATCCCATTCACAATTGCACGAAGAAGCATAAAATACCTAGGAATAAATCTAACCAAAGATGTAAAAGATCTGTATGCTGAAAACTATAGAAAGCTTATGCAGGTAATTGAAGAAGATATAAAGAAATGGAAAGACATTCCCTGCTCATGGATTGGAAGAATAAATATTGTCAAAATGTCAATACTACCCAAAGCTATCTACACATTCAATGCAATCCCAATCAAAATTGTACCAGCATTCTTCTTGAAACTAGAACAAGCAATCCTAAAATTCATATGGAACCACAAAAGGCCCCGAATAGCCAAAGTAATTTTGAAGAAGAAGACCAAAGCAGGAGGCATCACAATCCCAGACTTTAGCCTCTACTACAAAGCTGTCATCATCAAGACAGCATGGTATTGGCATAAAAACAGACACATAGACCAATGGAATCGAATAGAAACCCCAGAACTAGACCCACAAACGTATGGCCAACTCATTTTTGACAAAGCAGGAAAGAACATCCAATGGAAAAAAGACAGTCTCTTTAACAAATGGTGCTGGGAGAACTGGACAGCAACATGCAGAAGGTTGAAACTAGACCACTTTCTCACACCATTCACAAAAATAAACTCAAAATGGATAAAGGACCTGAATGTGAGACAGGAAACCATCAAAACCTTAGAGGAGAAAGCAGGAAAAGACCTCTCTGACCTCAGCCGTAGCAATCTCTTACTCGGCACATCCCCAAAGGCAAGGGAATTAAAAGCAAAAGTGAATTACTGGGACCTTATGAAGATAAAAAGCTTCTGCACAGCAAAGGAAACAACCAACAAAACTAAAAGGCAACCAACGGAATGGGAAAAGATATTTGCAAATGACATATCGGACAAAGGGCTAGTATCCAAAATCTATAAAGAGCTCATCAAACTCCACACCCGAAAAACAAATAACCCAGTGAAGAAATGGGCAGAAAACATGAATAGACACTTCTCTAAAGAAGACATCCGGATGGCCAACAGGCACATGAAAAGATGTTCAACGTCGCTCCTCATCAGGGAAATACAAATCAAAACCACACTCAGATACCACCTCACGCCAGTCAGAGTGGCCAAAATGAAGAAATCAGGAGACTATAGATGCTGGAGAGGATGTGGAGAGACGGGAACCCTCTTGCACTGTTGGTGGGAATGCAAATTGGTGCAGCCGCTCTGGAAAGCAGTGTGGAGGTTCCTCAGAAAATTAAAAATAGACCTACCCTATGACCCAGCAATAGCACTGCTAGGAATTTATCCAAGGGATACAGGAGTACTGATGCATAGGGGCACTTGTACCCCAATGTTTATAGCAGCACTCTCAACAATAGCCAAATTATGGAAAGAGCCTAAATGTCCATCAACTGATGAATGGATAAAGAAATTGTGGTTTATATACACAATGGAATACTACATGGCAATGAGAAAAAATGAAATATGGCCTTTTGTAGCAACGTGGATGGAACTGGAGAGTGTGATGCTAAGTGAAATAAGCCATACAGAGAAAGACAGATACCATATGGTTTCACTCTTATGTGGATCCTGAGAAACGTAACAGAAACCCATGGGGGAGGGGAAGGGAAAAAAAAAAAAAAAAAAGAGGTTAGAGTGGGAGAGAGCCAAAGCATAAGAGACTGTTAAAAACTGAGAACAAACTGAGGGTTGATGGGGGTGGGAGGGAGGGCAGGGTGGGTGATGGGTATTTAGGAGGGCACCTTTTGGGATGAGCACTGGGTGTTGTATGGAAACCAATTTGACAGTAAATTTCATATATTAAAAAAAAAAAAAATAAATAAATAAATAAAAAGAAAAAAAAAAGAAAAAAACAAAGTTGAACGTTATGAAAAAAAGACTAAGTCTTAAAAAAATGAGGCTGTGTTTGAATCTTGTACTCAAAAAAAAAAAAAAGAAAAAATCAGAATAGGTTTAATTCAAAAGATTTTGGCTTCGTTTATAAAATAGTACACTGATAATTTTTGTTATGGTGGATACTTCATGTTTTCAGACATCAAAGGAAATAACCTTGGACAAATTTCATTATTTTATCTTTTAATTGCCTCTAAATAACATCATTATATCACTATAGGATCTAGACTATAAAAGGCATATTATTTTTGAATGGGTCTGATTTTATAATCTATTGCAATAAATTTACTTATATCCTCAAATGTCTAAGAAGTATTAAAATAATTTTTTAATTATTTTAATTTTGTTTCCCCCTAAATTTGTAGAACTGAGAATATCATCTCTCAAAGAATGTATTAAAAATATCAATCATGTTGATCCCATAATGTGAATGTGTCAGAAATAGTATTTTTCTAGATATGAAACTTTTGAAAAATAGGGTAAAAGCTTACATCAGTTTAGTAACATTTCCCTTTTTAGAATACACACACTATAGAGTTCTTTAAAATTAAAAATATTTAAATACTTGTAGAACTAGCTACTGAAAATTAACTTTGAGGATTTCTTATATAGTGATCATCGTTTTTTTTAAATAATTTTTAGGGTTTCATAGTTTAATGGAGAATGTTTAGAAGGTAAAACTTGGGGCACCTGGGTGGCTCAGTCAGTTAAGCGTCTGACTTCGGCTCAGGTCATGATCTCACAGTCCGTGAGTTCAAGCCCCACGATGCGCTCTGTGCTGACAGCTCAGAGCCTGGAGCCTGCTTCAGATTCTGTGTCCCCCTCTCTCCGCCCCACCCCTGCTTGTGCTGTCTTTCAAAAATGAATAAACATAAGAAAAAAATTTTAAAAGGCAAAACTTAATTCTGAGGTGATTTTACAATTTAATATGACTTAAGTGCTAAAATTTAGAGAAACAATGTTTTCATTGCAGATTTTCTCAATACATATTTTATTTGTATATATTCATTACAATAGACTTTTCTAATGTCTTACTTATTCTCTGATTATTCCTCTTAGCATTCAGTAAATTCATAGAACCATGTGGAGTATAATTTTGGTTACATCCGTAACTTGTAGAATGAATATATGGAAGCATTATGGGCACCATGATAATTCAAGGATTCAGCCAGCTTTTCTTCCATGTAGACAGGCAATCACTGAAAATTTCACGTATAGTTTACAACCATGCATTTCTACAGTTAATGTGGTTCCTGTGAACTGAGCATGTCGGGTAGATGTTCGAACGAGCTCAGTACCCCTGGATTCCAGGCAGCACCTTTATATGCCATTAGAATGTTAACCTTTTTGTTTGTTTTTAAATTCCAGTTAGCATACAGTGTAATATTCGTTTCAGGTGTACAATGTAGTGACTCAACACCCCCATGTAACACCTTGTGTTCATTACAGCAAGTGCACTCCTTAATAGCCACCATCCATTTAACCCACCCACCCCCACCCACCCTAGTGTAACCCTCAGATTGTTCTCTTTACTTAAAAGCCTGTTTCTTGGTTTGCCTCTCATTTTTTCCTTTGATCATTTGTTTCTTACGTTCCACACATGAGTGCAATTGTATGGTATTTGTCTTTTTCTGACTGACTTATTTCACTTAGCATAAACTCTCTAGCCCTACCCACATTAGTGCAAATGTCAAGATTTAATTCTTTTTGATGGCTGAGTAATATTCCAGTGTGTGTGTGTCTGAGTGTGTGTGTTTATACCACTTCTTTATCCATTCATCAGTCTCATCAGTCAATGGACATTGGGCTCTTTCCATAATTTGGCTATCATAGTTAATGCTGCTGTAAACATCAGGGTACATGTATTCCTTTGAATTATTATTTTTGTATTCTTTGGGAAAACACCTAGTAGTTCCATTAATGGATCCTAGGGTAGTTATATTTTTAATTTTTTGAGGAACCTTCATAATGTTTTCCACAGTGGCTGCACCAGTTTGCATTCCCACCAACAGTGAGAGTTCCCCTTTCTCCACATCCTTGCTAACACCTGCTGTTTCTTATGTTGATTTTAGCCATTCTGACAGTGTGAGGTGGTATCTCAGTGTAGTCTGTAGTTCACTGATGATAAGTGATGCTGAGCATCTTTTCATGTGTCTGTTGCCCATCTGGATGTCTTCTCTGAAAAACGTCTATTCACATCTTCCGCCTATATTTTAACTGGATTGTTTTTTGGATGTTGAGTTTGATAAGTTCTTTATAGATTTTATATACTGCTAACACTTTATCAGAAATGTCATTTGCAAACATGTAAATATTTCCTCAGGAGACATATCTAGTAAGAAGTTGCTTGGCCTATGTCAAAGAGATTACTGACTGTGTTCTTCTGTAAGATTTTAACAGCTTCATGTCCTACTTTAGGTCTTTCACTCATTTTGAATTGATTTTTGTGTATGGTTTAAGAAAGTGGCCCAGTTTCACTCTTTTGCATGTTGATGTTCAGTTTTCCCCAGCGCCATTTGTTGAAGAGATGGTCTTTACCCCATTGGATATTTTTTCCCGCGTTGTTGAAGATTAGTTGACCCTACGGTTTTGGGCTCCGTTCTGGGTTTTCTATTCTATTTCATTGATCTATGTGTCTATTTTTGTGCCACTGCCATCCTGTTGTGATCGTTACAACTTTGTAATTTAATTTGAAGTCTGGAATTGTGATACCTCCAGCTTTGCTTTTCTTTTTCAAGGTTGTTTTTGCTATCCAGGGTCTTTTGTAGGTCCCATACAAATTTTAGGATTGTTTTTTCTAGTTCTGTGAAAAATGATGTTGGTATTTTGATAAGGATTGCATTAAATGTGTAGATTTTGGTAGTATGGACATCTTAACAATATTTGTTCTTCTGATCCATGAACATGGAATGTTTTTCCATTTCTTTGTGTCTAAATTCTTTCATCAGTGTTTTATAGTTTTCAGAGTATAAGTCCTTTGCCTCTTTGGTTAAATTTATACCTAGGTACCTTAAGGGTTTTGATGCAGCTGTAAATGGGATTGATCCATTAATTTTTTTTTTTTTTTTGCTGTTGCTTCATTATTGGTGTATGGTAATGAAATAGATATCTGTACACTGATTTTGTATCCTGCAACTTTACTAAATTCATGTATCAGGTTTAGCAATTTTTTGGCGGAGTCTTTCAAGTTTTCTATATAAACAATCATGTCATCTGCAAATTGTGACAGTTTTACTTCTTCCTCACCTATTTGGACACCTTTTAATGTTAATTAATTCTTGTTTACTGTCTTACAGAAATCTCCTGCATTATCATGCCACCGTAACTTCTTCCCCTAGTTACAAGTTGTGAACTAAAGAAAGGCATTTATGGTTTCTGCCTCAGAACACTAGATACATTGCTTAGAGAATTCTTGCCGATTTGACTTAATTTGATCTTTTAATGTTATAGAGAGTGACCTCAATTACTAGTAAAACATTTTCAAGACTGTAGGGGACTTCGAATTTATGGAGATGCTTCTGAATGGAAAAAGGATAAGGAGCATTGCACTTTAGCTTCTGGACATTAATATGCTTAATAAAGATTGACTAAGATGCTAATGGTAGCAAAATTAAGTCTAGGTCATAGGTTAATAAGCAGGAGAACATTGACTACTCTGGCTGTATCCATGACAATATTTTCTAAACCGTTGTTATTTGGAGCACTTGCTAATACATGTATCTTATAATGTTCCTGGGTTTGTGGGGTGAAGGGCTGGTAACCACCAATCTATTCCCAGTTCAAATTTTTAAAGTTTATTTATTTTTAGAGAGAGAGGGGGGGGCAGGGAGACAGAATCCCAAGCAGGCTCCCCTCTGCCAGCCAAGAGTCTGACACCGGGCTCGAATTCACAAACCTGAGAAAATGACCTGAGCTGAAATCCAGATTTGGATGTTTAACCAACTAAGCCACCCAGGTGTCCCGAGTTCACATTTTTTGGATTCCACATGTAAGTGAGTACATGCAGTCTATTTCTTTCACTTATGTCACTTAGTATAATGACCTCAAGTTCCATATAAATGTCATAAATGGCAGGATTTTTAAAAAAAATAATGTATATTATATATATATTTTTTCCATTATGTTCCTTTAGTCTATACCGTTGTCCAAATCTACTGGTTCTGTCTTTATTCCATGTCTGGATTATCTATCCATTATTAAGAGTTGGGTATTTGAGGGGCTCCAGAGTGGCTCAGTTGGTTAAGCATCTGACTCTTGACCTTGGCTCAGGTCATGATCTCACGGTTCATGAGACTGAGCCCCAGGCCGGGCTCTGCATTGACAATGTGAGGACTGCTTGGGGTTCTTTATCTCCCTCTCTCTCCTCTCCTCCCTGCTTCCCTCTCTCAAAATCAATAAATAAACTTTAAGAAAAAGAGTGGAGTATTGATGTCTCCAGTTATTATATTGCTGTTTATTTTTCCTTTTAGTTCTGTTAGTATTTGCTCTATATATTTGAGTACTGTGATGTTGGGTGCATGATTATTTACAATTGTTATATCTTTTTGATAAATTGACCTTTTCATCATTATATAATGATCTTATCTCTTTTGATAATTTTTAGGCTTAAAGTACATTTTATCTGATATATAATTACTGTTTTCTTTTGGTTATCATTCATTTGAGAGATCATTTTTTATCCTTTCATTCTCAGACTAAATGTGTCTTTCCGGCCAAAGTCAGTCTCTTGTAGGAATATAGTGAATCCTATTTGTTTTTATTGTTGTTTCTCCATTCAACCATTCTGTCTTTTGACTGGAGTATTTAATTCATTTATGTTTAAAGTAATTATTGATAGTTAAGGAGTTATAATTGTTAATTGTTTTCTGTTTTGTAGATACTTTGCTTCTTTTTTTTAAAGTTTATTTTTTTGAAAGAGAGAGTTAAGCAGGGGATGGGAAGACAGAGAGGGAGAGAGAGAGAATCTGAAGCAGGCTCTCCACTGTCTGTGTAGACTGCGATGGGGGGCTCAAACTCACCCTGAGATCATCACCTGAGCTGAAGTCAGCCACTTACCCAACTGAGCCATCCAGGTGCCCCATGTTTCTTGTGTCTTTTCTTGCTGTCTTCTTTTATGATTTGATGACATCTTGTATAGTGTGCTTTGACACCTTTATCATGATCTTTAGTGTAATTACTACAGTTTTTTCCTTTGTGGTTACCATGAAGTTTACATAAAATGTACTTCTAACAACCTATTTTAAGCTGAAAGTAACTACAATAGCATACATAAACTTCATAAACTTAAATTTATTAAAATTTTAAAAAAAGTCTTAGGAGTTGTGGAAATAGACACGTTCTCTTTATGGATGTCAAGTGCTTTGGCCACGATATGCTTCATGGTAATAGGTCATACGTCCTTGAGTGATTTGTCTGGCTAAGCCTGTATTCTCCCACTCTGTCTCCATTCCATATTTATTTTAATCAAAGGACAAAGATGATTCTATCAGCAGACAGATAATAAGAATTCCTTTGCCAAAGGTACATGACTGAATTTTGCCATAAGTAGCACTGAAGCAAATTAAGGGAATTTGGTAGTTATTTAAAATTAACTGGGAATATTACCGTGATCCATGTTACAGTACTAAGAGCAGATGGAGAAAAGAGCGCCCATTGCATCTGGGTTAATAAGTACATTAAACCTGATGTCTATGTTTAAATGAAAAGTTAAATTTATGTTTGTTGTCACTACTCTTTTTATGTAGTCACTAAATTCTGTAATTTCTTTTTAATTTTTTTCATGTTTATTTATTTTTGAGAGAGAAAGGGAGAGAGAGCGCAAGCAGGGGAGGGGCAGAGAGGGAGACACAGGATCCGAAGCAGGCTCCAGGCTCAGAGCTGTCAGCACAGAGCCTGACGTGGGGCTGGAAATCACAGACCGTGAGATCATGACCCCAGCCGAGGTCGGATGCTCAACCGACTGAGCCACCCAGGCACCCCTAAATTCCATAATTTCTGTGTAAATAATGTCAAGTCCTGTTCTGGAAATCAAGAAAAAATATGTGAACTACAAAAAATTTCTACTTTAAAATATTCTAGCTTTCAGAGTCACCATTTATCACACATGACCAGTCAAACAAAATGAAGATAAATGTAAAAAGGAATATACAATCTATCTCAAATAAGTATTTACCTTAAGTTTAATGAGCTAGTTGCTATATATTTAATGAGTTAACTGGTGCATATTAATTAAATCTCATTTGTTTGTTTAAAATCTCTTTTGGAGGATTTCATGCCATCTGGTTAACTTACTTTAAATGACAAAAGCAATAAGTACTTAATTGCATTCCTATTAATGCACTGTTGTTTCTAAACATGTGGGACTTTTAATGAGCATTTTACAAGGTTTACTGAAAGAATATTGTATAGATAAGAATAAATGTTTTGTTAACTCCTTTGCTGCTACAAGTAGGTGTAGAAGAGTGAAAAAATGTAATTAAGTAGGATTTAAATTATTGGAAAATAAATTATCACATAATTTCTAAAAGTCTTCCTCAAGCATTTTTTTTTAAATTTCCTGCAGTGTGCCTCCAGATGTTAGACTTCACTTTCTCAGTTTTTACACCCCAGAAAAGTTGTGAACAGAAACATACACAATTGTTTAACCTTTGTGTGACACTGAATAGAGAAGCTTGAAGATTCTGTTTTCAATTACTCTCCAAGTGCGAGTGATGCGGAAAGGTAGGGAACTATGGATATATTTTGGTCCAAAAATGGGCATTTTGAAGAAAATATAATCCAATCACAATTTACAAATAAACTGAGTTGTGAAAGTTGCTTGCAAATTAATCATTTAAAACTTGGAAAACATTTTAACTTGCCATAGAAATCATAACCAACAGATTTGTTTCCTTGGCTAGCCTGAAAATAGATTTTACCTGTACTGTAACAGAACCAGAGTTTAAATTAATGCTTTTCAGATTGCAGGGCCAGAGTTCACTAGTGGGTTTTAAATTAATAAAGTAGGTAATAGCCATCTTTTTTTTTCCTAAATGAAAACAATAGAATATATCAAGTAAATTCTACTTTTTGAGGATAAGGAAGCATTTGTGACACTTTTTATTTTTATAAATGTGTCTATAATACATATGTGTCTATGTGTTTAACATTTTGCCTATAGTGAGTTGTGAAATCAAATGTGTTTTACTGTGAATTACTGCCAAAAAAATGTGAAGATCACGGGTTTAAGCATTATGTGAATGCCAAAGACTATCTCTAAATTCTGTCCCTGACACAGTTAAAAAAATTGGGTGTCTATCAAATGATTGACTCAGATGTTCCTGAGTCTATGGCTTTGCTAGATAAGCCACATGTACTGCATTGGAGTTGCGTTACAGAAAAACCTTCCAAATTAATTTTGTATATGTATTTCTACAAACAGTTGTCATTTTGTTCTGTGATAATTTGGACTCAATGTCAAGTAGTTTAAATAAATGGATATAAGTTTTTATTAAACCAAACATTTCTGGGTGTAGGTGATGTTTGTGGAAATGAAGCTTTTTTTAGGTCACTCTGTCACTTCAGGGGCTCAGATGGGTGACCCCTCTATTTCTCCACAAGTGGTGAAACTTAGGGCAATAGCCATCATGGCTAATGATCACACCTGTACATTTCTTCAGGCACTTAGAGTTAAGATTATTCTGACTCTGTTTTGCCTAAAAACACCATATTTTCCAGTTTGGCTCAATAGTGTACTAAGATGAGTGGACCCTAGGAAAGGAAATTGTAAGCAGGCATTTAAGAGACCAGCAGTTGAGGTCTCTCCTGTGTCCTCCACCCCAGAAAGAGACACGTGGGTCACATAGGGTGTATAAAAGAGAAAGAACTCTTATGGACATTTCTCTGTCCAACCAAGACAGAAATAAGGATAATAGTTATAACTTAAGACAACATGAGGCTGAGAGAGACCAGCACAGATGGAAATGCAGGTTTTTTATACTAGATTAGTAACAAGGTGCCGGAGGGAAATGTCGACACATGAAAGATGTTTTGTACGAAGTCTCTATCATTCTGTTTCCTTACCATTATCTGAGTTACGCTTAGACACTAAGGGTCTTAAAGGATTAGGGAGAAGGAAAGATGGAAAGATAAAGTCAGATCATGAGTAATTATAGGAAGAGACAGAACAAGGCAGGATATTCTGGCTAGAGATGAACCAGGAGCCACGTTGTCATGTCTTTTGTTCCTAAATCAAGTCCAACCTTTACCACTGAGTATTTTTCATTATAAGCAATGGAATCTGACTGTGGTTAATTAAACAGAAATGGATACTGGGCTTATCGATGGTTAGAAGGCTGTAGATACAGGATTAAATCTCAGATTTGAAAAAGAATACTAAAAACTGTGGCTGAAAACTGAGGTAATGAGGAAATCCCAATTGATGTGGCCATTTACAGGACTGCCCAAAATTGCACTGCACATTTAGCTGCTCTTGCGGCCAGCGCGCATAACACCTTACATCAGGGACTCCACCTGGCAACCAGCACTGTCCCCAAACTGGACAGCTCAGGCACAAACCTTGCCACAAAATGAAGACCCTAGGTACAGCCTGAGTCCTTAGTTTGAGCACTTCAGCACCAAAGCCTCCTGTGCATGTGCCCTGTGGTTGGGTTTGTGGAGCCTCAGTCACTTAGCTTGTATTTGGATGTAAAGGAGGCTGGGAAAGACTTTCCTGGGTTACTTTTCAGACTGAGCTTATCAATCCGAAGTTTCCCATCAGAGCAAGAGTCTTCAAAATATGCCAGGAAGCAAAATATGCCAGTATAAGGGATCTTTCCATGTGCTGTTTCTTCCTTTTTGGGAACCTTTCCTTCAAGGTCTTTAAAGGGCTGTCTTTGAAAATCAAGACTGGCATTCAATTTCACTGCTCCATAAAGGCTTTCTTAAACTATCCTAAGTCAGTTTTCCAATCCACCATTATTCTCAATCACTTGAGCTTATACCATTCATAAAACTTTACCAAAATGTAAAAGTTTAATCTCTTCCTTCCTTCTCTCTCCTCCTGTCTCCCTTCCTTTATCCCTCTCTCTCTTCTTCCCTTCCAATTGTCTGTATCTCTTCAGGAGAAGAAGAAACAGTGCAAGAGCAGGATCCTGCCTTCTCCAAAATTATTGTCATGACCCAGAGCTGAGCCTGGCATAAGACAGTGATCCAGCAGATACTTGTTGACAGGGTTTTTGAAGAGCGAGGAGTAATAGGAATGTATTAGGAGAAGAAACAGTGCCAAGAGCAGGATCCTGCCTTCTCCAAAATTATTGTCATGACCCAGAGCTGAGACTGGCATAGGACGGTGATCTAGCAGATACTTGTTGACAGGGTTTGAAGAGCAAGGAGTAATAGGAATGTATTAGGCATCTGAAGATTCTGGGTAAGTGTCTAGAGGGTTGGGGGTTCTGGTGTATGAGGTGTTCTCTCAGTCTTACAGGTTTTTGTTTTGAACCTCCATGTTGCTGATTATCTGTCTGATCTTATTCTCTATATCAATGTTTATGCTGATACTAGCCAACTCCTTGGTGTGCGAAGCAACACGGAATAGTGGGCAAGGCCAAGGGCTCTAATGCTAGCCTGAGTTCAAATCCTATTTTTTTCATTTATTCTGTGCATGAGTTGTCTCACTATTCTGCTATTTACCTCACTTACAAAGTAGGGATGAAAATAATAGCCATGAACATTAAATGAATTAATACATGTAAAGCAGTTGGAATGCTAGCAAATAATGAGATGTATGTATGAATTTGCTAATATTATTACTTTGGATGAATTTCTGATCATTTTCTGAGTTTTCTGGCCTCAGCCTTCCTTCCCAAACACTTAAATGACCCTATTATGCCCTGCTTCCTCTATCTTGTCATTCATTTCTCGTTCCTTCTATTAAACTTTTCCCTTGATCCAGCACACTGGCATGACAAGAGGCCAGGAAAAGATGAGAAGGTTGATCTAGGAACAGATGGGAGAAGGACATCAAGAACAATCTTTTCCTACTTCATAACTGGATCTAGTCCTGGCCAATTATTTTCTCTCTTTTCTAAGAGACAAAATAAAAAGTGTTCATCAGACATCTCCAGCAAGATACAGTGATGATTTTCCTCTCGTTAAGCAAAAGGAACTTCTGAGGCCAAGAGAAGGTGGAGTGATTAAACCGCAGTATAAAGCTCCTTTTTCATTTACCAAACACAAAAGATTCAGATCAGCAAAACTTCATTGCTCTGATCTACAGCCAGCAGCCCTGAAGTCATTTCCACTATCTCCTCCCATCTGTGCAGAGAGAGCAATAGCTGTAGTTATAAGCAACTAAAATAGAATTTGTTTGTTAAAAAGACAGTGCCCAGAGTATGCATTATAAACTAGACATGCATATGTATATGTTGGGTCATATGTGCTTGAGACCATATCTAAGGTTATTTCCATGTAGGCAAGTAGTTTTGTAAGAAATATGACCGGGCGCCTGGGTGGCGCAGTCGGTTAAGCGGCCGACTTCAGCCAGGTCACGATCTCGCGGTCTGTGAGTTCGAGCCCCGCGTCGGGCTCTGTGCTGACAGCTTGGAGCCTGGAGCCTGTTTCCGATTCTGTGTCTCCCTCTCTCTCTGCCCCTCCCCCGTTCATCCCATGTCTCTCTCTGTCCCAAAAATAAATAAAAAACGTTGAAAAAAAAAAAAAAGAAATATGACCATACATATAAGGGAATCCTGATACAGCTATCTTCTTTTCAGGCAGATAACCAATAGAAGAGGAAGAGATTCAGAATTCAGATATGGCAATGAGTGATACACTTGAAAATATTTAACTACCCTTGACCATTCCTGTTAATAAAAAGTTACTACCTTCTGTAAGTTTTACAACCACCATTTCTTGTTGGGAGTAACTTCTAGCTTTACCATGAGTTGAAACATAGGGTGAGACTTTGCTTCATTTAACATGGCCCAAAAAGGTTGTTTACTAAAATCTTTGTATATATTTCATATAGAAAATGTGAATATTTAAGTGTTTGGCCCTATTGACCTTGTGCTTGCATTGTTCAGTGTTGAATTACAGGTTACAGATATATGATAGGTACTCCTCTTTCATTGCTCCTTGGATATTTACACCTACTTAGTAGTAACTTACTACTAGAAAGCTCTAACTCTAACATGAATAACAGCAGCAGAATATAGCCTATTTATTTTCCCATCAACTTTTTCAAGGTAGCCTCCTACAAATTTACAAGAATGTCTACCTTGCTTAGCCCAACTTATTTCAGTGACATGAAGGTAGCCTGGAATTGCAATAAAACAACTGGAAAGTCCTTTGAGTGCATTTAAAGTAGACATTTTTCAATATAGTTTCAAATATAAATCTACTCTTCCTTCTCATGAAGGTGTGAAGGTGAGCTGAGTACCAATAAAGACTTCAGAGACTCATAAGCACTGTGTAACGTTTTCCTTCTGTTCTAGAACAGAACGTTTCAGCCTGACAACAAAGATGAGACTGTGTGTCAAAGATGCATTGATAGCTAAGACAAATAACTACCTGTAATTTTTTTCTTTGGCGAATTGACTCTCGAAAAGAGGAGTCACCATTTGCAATTTAAAATGGAACACAGTCATTTAAAAATAAGACACTGTTTGAAGATAACACAAGCAGAAGAGCAGACGTTATGAAACATACTTAAGCTTCATAGTTGCTAATATGCACAATTACATCTCCTGGGAAAACATGAGTACTGCTCACATGATAGTTTTAAAATGAATGAGCACAGTGAAAGTCAATGAGAATGAGGCTGACAGGAAGGCTCAGCTGGAGATCTACCCTCAGGAAGTAGTTTAAAATATTGGCCATTTGGTACCATCTGGTGAATTCCATACACTAAAAACAATGCTATTCAGAACTCAATTTTTGTGAGCCAGGAATGAAGGATGTGTCTTACAGGGATCATTTAACAGAATTCATTGAACAGGAGGAAGACCATCAGAGGGACAGTGAAATCTCTCCTGACCACTCCACACCACATTAATCTGAAATGGACTGAGAAAATATAGGCATTAATTCATTCCTGCACATACATGATCCTCAAATTTACTAAGTATAGAGGTTCATCATATTGTATGTAATAAGCAGGCAAAAAAAAAAATAGCCAAGTAAATCACCTGTTCAGGGACTTATGCAAGTCCTTACAGAAGTTTGTATAATGTCACTACGGTCAAAGAGAAATTCTATTATTCTGGACTATACTAAATTTAGATCCTAGATTCATCATTAAAATGGTCATCACCACCATTAGTCACCCCTTTATTTAGCTTATCAATAGTCTTTTTATGTAATAAAATTTTTTCATAAATAAATTTTATTTATAAATTTATGAAATAGCCAGTGATTAGAAAACACATCAAACAAAATATAGGAGTCAACACTTTTTTTTTTAAAGAAATTTGAAACTTAATAGTTTTTTTGGAGGGTTTCACACATTTTCATTGGTGGTGTGGTTTCCCTTTTTATTACTTATCAAAGTGAATGTATGAGACCAGTAGTCAAACACATATTAAGTTCAGTGCCTTCAATAGTGTGTGTGCCACATGGCAAACAACAAATGTTTGGAGACAGAAAAAGTGAACATCACAAGCCCAAGCAGTTTCTTGATATGCACATGGAGGAGGATTGTAAAATAAAAGATATTATTTATTTTTAGGGAAATAATGGGAATATGATGATGCTATCTACATATATATGCCTGAAGGAGGATGAAAATTATATTCATGACACTTTTGATTTTTGAAAGAAACCACAAACTTAAAACTAACTTACACTGTTAAATCACTTCTAATATTTATGCATGACTTTATAATCACGACTGCCAAAAATTATATGTCATGTGTTAAAACATTAGTCAATACTGACTAGATGATCATTGTTTTCCTATTAGTAGGGAAAACTCGTAATAAGTTAAATTGATAAATGAACGTCCCAATGTTGAGATCAGAACTACTCACAAGATACTCTTCTAACCCAGAGAATATAAAGTATAGCAAGGTCTCTGATTCCAATGCTGATTATAGAACCAACAGAAGATTCTCAATCATTAAGAGAAGAAAAAAAATTATCATGGAAGATTTTTTTTCTTCAAAAGGTGTATCTCAAACTTTTGATTTGATTAGTATTGAATGGTTTTCAAAGGAAGTTGAAAAAAACTTAGGACATTGATGATATTATGAAGAATATACACACATATGTAGATGTGTGCATGTATGTAAACATCTACCTATGGCTTACTTCAGCAATGCTTTCTGTCATCATTGTAAGGGGTCTGAACGTTTGGCATAACCAAGAATATATAAACAACAGTTTTATTAAAATCATATCGTCATATATGACGCTGAAAAAGAGCATAGAACAGCTTCCCCAAAGAGAAGCAAGGATAGAAGTGAAGGATAATACCTTCAGCTCTGAAAATTATTCACTATAGAGTGAACAAAGATCAGTAACTGAGCTGCTAGGGCTGAGCTAAAAGGAAAGTTGTTTGTTCATGGAAGAGAGCAATGATGCATTGAATTTGCATTAACGAATGATTATATAGCAGGAACCAAATTAAAAAGTGGCTTATAAATGCTACCTAGTGATAATAAAGTCAATTGAATGTTTGATAGAGTTATAATTTCTAAAATAAATTCCACAGAAGTCACATGGCTTAAACACATATTAAAGTAATCTCATAACGAAGATTATCTACAAAAATAAATTATTCCAGAAGGAGTTAAGTAGAAATAATGGCGTAAAGGTGAAAGAATAAAGTCCCAACATAGGGACATTTATGGTCCAAAAATTATATGATAAAAGGCACCTTCTTTAACAACTGGAATTCTGTTTCAAGGCAAAGAACATAAATAAATAAATAAATAAATAAATAAATAAATAAATAAATAAATAAATAGCAGCTGATGAACTATTCCTTGAATTAACAAATGTCTTTTTTTATCCTTTTCAATTTTCAATTTTTATTTTTTAATTTTCTTTATGTTTGTTTTTGAGAGAGGGAGAGAGGGAGAGAACAGACAAGCGGGAGAGGGGCAGAGAGACAGAGACACAGAATCCAAAGCACCTTCCAGGCTCTGAGCTGTCAGCACAGAGCCCAACACAGGGCTCCCTCACGAATCGTGAGCTCATGACCTGAGCTGAAGTCAGAGGCTTAACTGACTAAGCCACCCAGGTGCCCCTCAATTTTTTATTTTTAAATGCAGTATTTTATTTTGCTTTGAGGCAAAATAATGTCTAATAGAACTACCAGCATGTTCATAGCAAATTATTTAATGGCTGAATTACGATTTTTGAAATTAACTGTCCACTTTTATGTTGGGCATTTCTTTCTGTTTCTCCCTCTTTTTTTCTAAAATCTATTGTTAAGTGTATTATATGTACTACTGGATTCTGAGGTTAACATTCACATTTTACGAACGCAGAAATTGAGTTTTTAACAGGTTTAGTAACTGGTTCAATGTCACATACATAGTAACTGGTGAAATTAAGTCTTGTGATCATCTGTAATTATGCTTGGTCCTTTTCTCCTCTCTATATTGCCTTCCTATACTTTTTTTTCATCCTTAAACAGTGGTATATTCTTTCCAAATAAACCAGCTAATAGTAATGAACTTGTATGTGACTAAGAATCATGTCCTAGTGTCATGTTTAGTTACGACATTTAATTTTGACTTCATTGTCTCCACGTCTTTCTCCCCTCCTCCGACCTGGAAGCAAGTCAACTTTGTTTTCCACAGAAAATAGAAAAAGATTTGAAGGCAAGAAAGAGCACAACATTGCAAAATAGGAGAAAAATAATTATAGGCAGGCTTTGCAGACTGAGTAAAAACATGGTACAGAGAGAATGCTGGGAATCTAATTATCTGAACTTTCAAGAATCTTTAATGCTCACTAATCAAAGTCATTTAATGGTGAAAAAGCATATTACAATACTAATTACATAACTAAAGGAACAAAAATATTTTTGAAAAATACAACAGACAATAGGTTTGTCATGCCCTATATGGAGCTTCATTCTAGTGGGAAACAAAACTTTGAAAAATAATTACAAATGTGAGAATATTTAAATATGATAAGGGAAGCTAACAAGTCCTGACAGCCAGCATTCCTTCAGAAAGTGATATTGGACACCTCACTGATGAGTTAATACAAGGATTCCAAGAAATAGAGAAATAAAGTAGGACACTTGAAGCAAGATGGTGCACATTAAAGAAACTCAAAAAGCTAAAGCTTACCTAGAACATAAGGAAAAATAAAAACTCCTAATAAAAGTATTTATGTTTTTACATATCATGCTCTTCAACATAGTGAGTAATTATGTTTAAGAAGTTACTAATTCAGTAGGTCAAAACAACTTATGAATGCAATTCAAGAAAACTTCAGAATGCTTTATTCTTTAATAAGAATATAATCAGATAGTGAAACTAAATTTTTCTCAACTATTAATTTGATATTGATTTATATGTGCTAAGAGAAACGGTTTTACAGAAAGCTAATAAACCATCTTTTTTTAAGTTTGAAAGAAATGATTAAGTATATCCATATTTAGGATTCATTTGAAAAAAAAGTACATAAAAGTATATGAAAGTTATTAATTTGTGAGATTACTGATAGTAAAATCCTATTGGTTGGCATCTTCTCAACCCTTGTTGAAAACCAATTTAATCCTTAAAGCACTGACTTAGAAACTTCTGGTTAAAGATGAAGAACACAAATATTTCCATCACTTTTTTTTTTAGGAGATAGGCATAAAATAATATGGTCATTCTATAGATAAATCTTTTCTAATATAGAAGTTCAAATTATTTTTTCTTATTTTTCTAATATTAATTTAAGTTTTCTCTCTAAATCAAAAGAGAATACACTGGAATTCCTTCCTACTTCTGTATTCTATTGTCACTTGTCTAAGTCAATATTAATTATGTAATAGTAGCTTTCTCTGGAACTAGAAACTCGGTAAGAAATGTGTGACTACCAGGTATTCTATGTTATCACTTTAATATTAATATATATTCACCCTTGAACTTATAACTATACCTAACAAACTATAATCAAGGCCGTGGTTGGCAGTAAATTAAGTCTCCTTCTTCATAGAGGGTATGTTTCTAGATGACTTGGCAGAATGTGGGACATGTGGCTGATCTAACAAAATGCAGAGAAATTTGCCTGCATTTGAGTGGTCTATAACGGGGTTACCACAGAAAGCGTCACCCAAGGAAATCCACTTTTGAGAATGAAACCAGTACTAATAATTATTCCTGACAACTGTTGTAGACTGGAATTGTAGTAGGCAAATTGGATATATGGTCATCTTGAATCATAATTAAGAGAACAGGAACCCAAACAACAAAATGACATGTTTGAGACATTATCATCTCAGTAACGACTACCCTTTACATTGTATAGTCCCATTCCCCATCCATCCCACCAGTCCCTGATTTTAGGAGCAATCCCTGTTAGCTAAAAGCCATTGTAGTTTTATTATCACTATGAATGAAATGAGTGCCTTGGTCTAGCAAATAATATGTGATTCATCAATTAGTGCTGTTTATAAATTGAGACATTATACTTGTTTGCAATGTTTATAGAAAGAATAAGATGTGGGTCTATCTATAAGAAATTAGAAATTCAAAATAGAATATAAAAATAGTTCTCTGGGAAAAATTTAGAATCACTTTAGATCTGAATTCTTATTGGAAGACAGAGGTGTAGACCCTCCCACTGAAGAAACATAATTTCTTGAGGAATTAAGGATTCCTCAAGATTCAGACTAAGTTAATGCTTTGAAATTAATCTCTAAGGAAAGGATCAGGGTCTTAGGGCAGGATCAGATTTACATTGATCAGCCTTGAAAGAGAGACATCCCAAACAAAGAGAAAACATGTTTTGGGAGACAGACAGATTAAGATTATCAAGTGAAGATTAAAAGTACAAGAAAACAAAGTTGGCAAACAGGAAGACCTTCCAAGTGCTGTAGTATAATGCACAGCTCCCAAGTAGGTGAAACAAAGCCAAAAGGGATAAAAATCTGAACATCTAGTTGTATCTCCCAATCTGGTTTATAGAATAACTGTTAGGTTCACCAGCTGTTATGCAAAATCCTTAATCAGGGATTTGTCCCTCTTTTATTTTAGGTTGAGATCTCTTTTTGTGGCATCTATACCTATTTTATAGCTTCATTTTCTCAAAGGAGAATGATTTTGTTTCACTGAAGCTGCTGGATTTCTTTTGAGCTTTGCAATGAGGCACAATCTAACTTCTGAAAACCAGTAAACAATATCTACACCACTGTCAATAAACAAACACTTGACACAATTCAATCAGGTACCTCTGATGATAAATCGAGCATCTAAGGTGCCCCAAATGACTTGCTTTCAGAGTATAGATCACAAGCTACCAGTTCAATACCATTCCGAGACTCACAATATTTCAGAGCTGAAAGGGAACTTCTAGCTCAATTTTGGACATGTTTATTGAATACTAGCTATGATCCTAGGCTTGTAATATCAGAGCTACATGATATCAGAAATGTGTAGTATTTAAGATATAATATTGGACAGACAACAATTAAAGATATAATTACATTCTAATTTCTTGAGGGGAAGAAAACAATGATAATGACAAGCTACCTATTGAGCCCTTTCTAGTGCCAGGCATAATGCTAAACTCTACATGCATTTTCCCATTTGCAGCTCAGAGCATCCCCTCACCCACCAATGTAGTAAATATTTACATGCATACATATTGGAATGTAAGCCAAACAAGAGTAGAGCCTTGGCATAGTCAGTTCTTGTTCATCACCTAGCAGTGTGCCTGTCACAAGTCAGGCATTCAATATAGGTTCAGTGAATGAATGAATGAATGAATGAGTGAATGAATGAATAAATGAGTGACTAATGAATGACCAATCCTACAAGTACATGCCCTTTTGTCCTTAATTATAATCAAAGAAGTTGAGGATCCAAAAGATTAAGTACCTGGAATGAAGAGTGAAGACTAGGAACCAAGTAAGTGATTTGAGTCCAGAGCAGGGGCCCTCGTTTGGAACAGATGCATCAGCATGGCATAACATGATGAAAGTGAAAATAGAAAATGTCAGATAGGTAAATTGGATTATTAGGTTTGAGGTTCTGATGTAAGAGGAAAATAAGTTTCTCATTATTTATAAGATATAGCAAATCATAATTTCCAATGAGTTTAAAAGAATTCTCCATTTTCACTTTTCATGAGACCCAGCCATCTACATACTATTGAGGAAGGATGACTCGACTCTTTATCACTAAGGAGGACAGAGTTGACCGGCCACAAAACAGACATACACAATCAATAAATTACAACCTTGAGAGTCTAATCCACAATATTTTTCTTTGATTTTGCCACACGTTTATGCACCGGGTAAAGTTTGCTGAGCTTCAAAGAGAATACATCAGTTAAAAGGGTTTTTCTCAAATAATAACTTAACTATCTGCAGTCTCTGCAAAGTGTCTGTGTTTGCTATGGACTAATGTGACCTACAGGGTTCAGAAACTTGATATAACACATTGTTCAATCCGGTAAAGATTGTTTTCCTCTGATTGCTGACACTTGAAAGCCACTAAATGTTGTTTTATGCTGTTGGTTAGCTTCATTAGCCAGCGAACTCTAATGAGGTGAAGACAAGATAAATAAATGTGCTGGTGCTCACTCCTTGAAACAGAAAGTAGGACATTTATAAAGAGGGTGGAGGTATGAGGGTTTTAGTAGGGTGCATCCCAAGTCAAGAATGTCATACATGCACAATATAATTAGCTATTTCTGTAACGTGGATATACAAAATGCCACTGTCTTCAGCTCAGTGGAATATAGGCAATGTAATGGTAGTCCAGGCTACCAGGTCCATTTCCTCCATTCATGACTAAATTCACCAACCCCCTACCTGGCTTCTGACAGAGGTCTAGACCATAGGCTTAGAGATTATGCGAAGTGCTATGTCAAAAGGTCATCTTCTGAATCCGTCAGCTTTGTTACTGATCCTGCTCTGATCACAGTTATCGGTCACCGTGGTTGAAACAGATCTCAGAGACTGAAATCTTGAAGCATCTCTGTGGTGAAAATCACTGGAATATTTGGGATTTTGTCAACCTTCTATCATTTTGAATCGAAAGAATTCCCTGTGATAACTTATTGGGATACTAAGAACTGGGCAATTTCGTGATCCGAGCCCGATGTGTACAAACTGCAGTACAAACAAAGGGCCTTTATTTTTTATGAGACCCTATGCAAATTTATGTACATTACTGAAAGTCTAGCAGCTGAGGCACTATATAGTAAGACAGCGGTCTTCTCAGGTCGGATTGTTTGCGAAGGTACCTGTTTATTTGGAAATGCTTTTGATGTTGCTTAAGATCTGTTGCCTCCTATTTTATCCCTTATACTCTGTTCTTTAGATTTTAGACATCATTTCTTTCTTCATAGTCCCTGAATAATTATATGCCCTAGAAATTCACCTCACACTAAATATCTAGATTATCTCTTAAACTTGATATATATCTCACATGAACTAAACTAACTTCCTAAACATGCTTAATCATGAAATTCAAGATTTTAGCCAAAAAAAAAAAAAGTGACATCAAACTATGAGACAATCTTCTGGTCACTAAAGGCAAAGATTTTCCTAGATATCTAAGAGATGCATAAGAAGCATACTTATGACCCCACAGATATTGACATTCTAACCCGGCAGTCATATTGTTTCTCAATATTTAAAAGCTCTGTTGTAACAGTCCTTTGTGCATTCTTAAAGCTCACTGTATTCTGTAAGATTGAATAGTTTTGATTGAAATCTCATGATTCACGTCTATGCTCTTTCAAATGAAGCCACTATGAATGATGACTGGCCTTTATAAGCTTTGCCTACGTGACAGAGTAAAATAATGTTAAAACTGTAAGTCCTGGCTACCTCATAATGTTGAAGATAAAATAAAATTAAGCCTGTTTGAACATACGCCATTTTTCCTTAGCCTCAACTATCATGACAGTCTCCAGTGATTTCAGAGGATTCCCTCACTGGAAAGATCCCTATCTTTACTTCGAATTCAAGGGTTCCATGATTTTTCTAGCCAAGGCAGAATAAGGTAATAAAGGTGATCAAGAAGTTTATGACTGTGTTTAGGATCCAGAAAAAAGTGAATCATAGACAAGAACCAAAGTAGTGAGGCAAGGTTAAATCCAATGGCAATCGAAATCTGAATAAAGAATATGAGCAAAGTAAGCAGAATTTAATGTTAATTTAATATGTTCTTACCGTCTTTTAGAAAAGCATTGTATGTTTATTATAAACTATGCACCAGTGGTCAAATGTGGTTAATTTGTAGCCTCTTAGAGGTCATCTAGCAAGAGAATGGAAATTGAAAAAAAAGAAAAAAAAAAAGAATGACCAATTACAAGCAGATTCAGACACAAACAAAACCCACCATGCCTTGGACAACATTCATCAAAGGTAATACTTTATCATCCTGATCTACCTGGAGAGTTAGATACCAGGGTTCCTCAGAGGCAGACAGGCTAAACTACGTAAACAATCACTGCATCATAGTCCCAAGTGGCACCTTTAAACCGATGAGTGTCATGCTCATTTTAACAACCATCTATAATTGAATAGGACCATTTTGATGTTGAGAAAGATGAATGACCTAGATAAATAATATTCTTTCACTGTCCAATTAATTTGCAGGTTAAGAGACCGCAAACCTACGCTCAGCACTTACAGGTATTTATACGAAGTAAAGCAGTGTTTATTAGATACCTAGATGTTAAGAGTGGCTGAAATCTTTTCATCTTGGGCATTGGGATGCTTTTGCATTTATGTTGAGTCCCCTCTTTTAGTGTACTTTTAATAGAATGCTACTCATCATCATCTTTAAAAGCCTAATTTTCTAGGGGCACCTGGGTGGCTCAGTTGGTTGAGCATCCAACTCTTGATTTTGGCTTAGGTCATGACCTCACAGTCCGTGGGATAGAGCCCCCTGTCAGGCTCCACGCTAAGCATGAAGCCTACTTAAGATTCTCTCTTTCTCTCCCCCTACCCCTGCTCTCCCTCTGCCCTTCTCCGGCACCACCCTCAAATACATAAAATTAAAAACAAATTAAAAAGCACGTAATTTTTGAGAATATACCATTCACTCCAAAAAACAAATTCATTGCCTTTTTAGGGCACCTGGCTGGCTCAGTCAGTAAAACATGCAGCTTCTAATCTTCAGGATGTAAGTTCAAGCCCCACGTTGGGTGTAGAAATTACTTAAAAAAATAAAAATCTTACAAAAAATCAAATTCATTGCCTTCCTTAGGAAGGAAGGCATCTTTAAGAATTTGTAGGGTATGGAAATTAGTAGCAAATTATCGGCACCTTCAAAGATCATTTAAATGAAGGTATTTCTGAACAGGATCCTGTCCTTCCAAGGGCCAAATTATTAATGACTTGGAGGCCAGAGGCCAGCCTAGGTTCCAAGGAATGCATTGTAGAGGCTAAGAAGTCATACTACGGGGACAATATAAGATTTCAGGTGAAGAGTACACAGATAGGTTCTAACACAAGCTGCATGTGTCAAAGGCTCATTCGCAGTTGCTTCATGGTAAGACATTAGGAGAAAGACTTTCTTCTTTCCATATTTTAGCATCCTGCTCCATTTGAGAGTCCCATCACTCCATGTGGATATAATAAGAGGATTCCAGCATTGGAATTTAGATGGACAATTCAAAATTATTTTACAGCTTTATTGAGGTAAATTTTACACACCATAACACTTACCAGCTGGAAGTATTGAACTAAATGGTGTTTTGTAATTTGCATAGTTGTACATAACTCAGCAATCCAGCTTTAAAATTTTTTTTTGTTATCCTCTAAAATTCCCTGGAGGCTGACCGTTGTCAATTTCTACTGCTACCTCCCCTCCAGTTAGAGGCAACTGCTGATGCACTGTCATGATAAATTTACCTCTTTGATCAAGTCATACAAGAAAAATCATACATCAAATAGTCTTTTGCAAATGGCTTCTTTTACTTTGCACACGGCTTTTGAGGTACATTTATATTAAAGTATGTATCGAGTGTGTGTTACTTTGTGTTGTTGAATAGTATCTCAGGGTAGACATGTATCCATTCACTAGTTGATGGGTGTTTGTCTTATTTATAGTTTTTGACTTATGAATAATGCTGATAACAGTCACATGCAGACTTTGTGTGGTTATATGGTTTCATATCTCTTCTGTAGATGACTAAGAGTGGAATTTCTGGGTTGCTTGGTAAATTTGAGTTTAACTATGTGGAATTATGAAACAGTTTT
Source organism: Neofelis nebulosa (assembly GCF_028018385.1). Classification (NCBI taxonomy): domain Eukaryota; kingdom Metazoa; phylum Chordata; class Mammalia; order Carnivora; family Felidae; genus Neofelis; species Neofelis nebulosa. The sequence continues at coordinate 28,693,882 of NC_080790.1, forward strand.
CCAAAGTAGCTGCCCCATCTTAAACTCCCTGTAGGAGTTTAAACTAACTGAGAGCTCCAATTGCTCTAAATCCTAGCCAACACTTACTCTTATCTGACCTTTTGATGATAGCTCTTCTAGCAGGTGTGCAAAATCTGTCACTGTGGATTAAATTTTCATTTTCCTAATGACCATAGGTATTTAAAACTTCCCCTATGTTGGGGCGCCTGGGTGGCGCAGTCGGTTAAGCGTCCGACTTCAGCCAGGTCACGATCTCGCAGTCCGTGAGTTCGAGCCCCGTGTCAGGCTCTGGGCTGATGGCTCGGAGCCTGGAGCCTGTTTCCGATTCTGTGTCTCCCTCTCTCTCTGCCCCTCCCCCGTTCATGCTCTGTCTCTCTCTGTCCCAAAAATAAATTAAAAACGTTGAAAAAAAAATAATAAAAAAAAAAAATAAAACTTCCCCTATGCCTATTAGCCATTAAAAGGGAATATGATGAATAATTTTACATCAACAAAATAACATTTTTAGAAATTTCTAACACTGACTCAAAAAGAAAAAATCTGAATAGAACATAAACAAAAATAAAACCCAGAAATTGAATTCATAATTAAAAACCTCATTGAACAGACCACCAGATAGCCACCACCACAGATATAAGCCCACCATATACATATGTAAAGAATATTCAAACCCTTTCAGAATATAGATGACATTTCTCAACTCATTCTATAAGTTCACTATTGCTGAAAGCAAATTAGAATACGTATTAACTACTGTAGTTTCCGAGCCTGTTAAGCAGTGATGATCACCAATGAGCTAACTCAACTGCTTATAATTGTGACAGAGGCCATGTGCTTCTGTATACTGACCATTTCTTGGTACTCCCCCAATTTTTAAAACATGTATTCCTTTTCATAGAATTGGTATAGTGTCTATTAATTCTTTAATAAAATCTAGATGGTGGAATTATTTAAAGGAAATAAAGGAGTGATATTGCTTCATTCTAAGACTTTTTTTTTTTGCTTAAGTTGATTGGGCTACATTCCTGAAATTTTCAAGTTGAGAAATATCAGACTAATTCCACTACAATGGAAGAGGAGTAGTCTAATAAAATTAGGTATTTAAAAAATGTATTTATATTACCAGAATGGTGACATGAATTCCTTCCGTACAGGGCTGAGCCTAAGAAGCTACCAATTACTACAAACTGGAGATTCACTACACTCAGTAGTAAGTACAGTGCAAAAGAATACATGGTTACAATCAAGTACGTAACAGCTCTTACCTTTACATTGTTTTCATTTTTACATTCTTTTCAAATATTCAAATCTCTCCCAGTCCAATTCTAAAGCATGTAATGATTATTTTTTATGAAATAGAAAATTACATTTGTTTTTGGGAAAATGACTGATATTAACTTAATAAGAAATGGAACCATGATGATGTAAATTAAATGGATTACTATCAAGTCAATTGTTATGTGATCCTTTTTTAAAAACACAAATTTTATTTTTATGTGAATGAGTTAATGAAATTTAGCTGATGTGCTTTTTCAAGGCAAAATGTAGCCATCAGCACTTATGGATACTAATTTGATGGTTTCCATAAAGTCACAAACCATGTCCCCAGAACAGTCAAGTTTATGACACAGAAATGGGCCTGATATCAATAACTTGTAACCGATCTTGTTGTAAGATAGTAATAATTTGTTAGTAGGTAAAAAGAGATTCTCCAGTTACCAGTTAAAAAATATATTGCCATGTATTGAACACAGCATGGTTAAATGACAATTTTTATTTTGTTGTAGGACATAAGCAGCAAATCAATATTCAAGCTTTATTTCCAGGTATCATTGTAACTTCATTTTCTGGATTTCCACTGTAACCAAAACACAAAGTGTAACTTTTCTTCCTTCATTCCTCCCTTCCCTTCCTTTTCTTTTCTTGGAAAATTACCCCACTAAGAGAGTAATTGTTTGTGTGTGTGTGTGTGTGTGTGTGTGTGTGTGTGTGTGTGTGTGTTTTAGCTTTTCATTTTTCTAACTCCTAGGGTAGCTTGAATAAAATTTATGTAATGTATGGCAATATAATTTCCCTTGACTTTTCCAAAGTTGCAATAGACCTCATATTTCCCTGTGTTACTCCCAACTACGTTCTCATCATTACTGAGAAGCAAATTTTCAAATAAAGATATAATCATAGTTCATGCCTCCATCAAACCTTCTTGACTTTTTTCAAACATTTCTGACTTCTTCATGCCAACTGGATAACATTTACAATTTCCAAGGTTGAAATTCAAAGCATCACACGTGCGATATTGCTTAACTTAGGTGACTTATCATTTACTGTCCAAGAGATCTTTGCTTTCACAGGGTGGGGGGAGATTCAGTCTTTGCTGTCAGGAGATTAGTACCTTATATGAGGTGAAATGAAGGCTACCCTAAAGGCTTCTCTGAACTTACCATACTAATATTAAAAACAAGACTTGAAATGATCACATTTATTTGAAAATAATAAAACTGCATGCTAGATCAAAATCCAAAACTATGTAGAGAAATACAAAGCAAATAGAAACTCATAACACAAATCACAGTATCAGGCATCCAATCAATATAACCAAGTGTTCACAGAAAGAGGAAAATTTAATCTATAAATGAATCCAATAAGAGAATAGGAAATAAATGGAAAACATATTAGGAAGGAATAAAACTGATTGTTTGCAGATGACATGAACGCCTATATGAAAATCAAAAATAACTGCCAAAAAAACCACTCTGGAACTAATACATATGTAACTATAGAAAGGTGGTAGGATACAAAGTTAATATTTAAAAAGTTATTCATTTTCCTTTATACCAGCAATGAACATGTAAAATTTGAATTAAAATCACATTACTACAAGGGTCCCTGGGTGGCGCAGTTGGTTAAGCATCCAACTCTTGATTTCAGCTCAGGTCATGATCTCAGGATTCTTGATATCAAGCCCTGCTTCAGGCTCTATGCTGACAATGCAAAGACTGCTTGGGATTCCCCCCCTTCCTCTCTGACCCTCCCCCACTCACACACTCTCAAACTTTTTTCTTTAATTTTTAAATTTATTTTTAAATAATTTTTAATATTTGTTTATTTTCGAGAGGGAGAGAGAGAGTGTGTCAGGGAGGGCCACAGAGAGAAGGAGACACAGAATCCAAAGCAAGTTCCAGGCTATCAGCACAAGCCTGAACCACAAGATCATGACCCGAGCCTGAGTCTATTGAGCCACCCAGGTTGTTTTTTCTTTCTTCCTTCCTTTTCTTCTTTTTTTTCCCCAAAGTACATTACTGTTTATATTAGACCTCCAAAAGTGAGATCGATATGTATCTGACAAAATATGTACAAATTCTACATGAGTAGACTATAAAACTGTAATAAACAAAAAAAAAACTAAATGGAGATAGTCCATATTTAAAGTATGAACATCAATACTGTCAACTTATCTGTTTTTCCCAACTTGACCTATATATTCAACACAATGTCAATCAAAATTCCACTAAGTGAAAATATATCCAGGGAGTAGAAACCAAGTCTAAATATTCCCTGTACCTGAAGTGAAATGCCCTCAATTTATCTATGGAAATTTCAGAATGGCTGAAGAAAAATGATTGTCATGTGTCTGCCTTTCTTCCCATTTCCTAAGTAGACTTCATAGCCAAGTGCTGAGCCCAATATGGGGTTTGAACTCACTACCCTGAGATCAACACTTGAGCTGAAATCAAAAGTTGGATGCTTAACTGACTGAGCCACCCAGGTGGTCCACTCCCTCCCTTTTCTGAATATTTTTGTGGTTACCTAGTTCCTGTTCCAATATTGTACAATGAGTATTTTTGGGACAATTAATTTATCTTATTTCTAGCTCTCCAAATGAAGCGAACAGCTTTATTTCTGTTCAGAAGACTACCAGAGGCCCAAAATGGTGTCCTTTAAATTAAGGCCTCAAGTCAATAAATCAAGACTTAATATCTAACTGCAGTTTTGACTCCCCCCACCCAAAATGTAACTTTTAACCAGTCAATATGACAATTTCCTACTGACAGAGCCCTTCTGTTACCCCTATGAGGGTAATCTTGCCAAAAACAATGATTCCTCCCTAATCATTGCTTTTCCCACTCCCTCTCTACCTTTGAAAACGTTTCCTTTTCTGTAGCCCTTTGGAACTCCCCTCTACTTGCCACAAAGGATTGTTCCCCAGTTCATGAATTGGTTAATAAAAGCCAATTATATCTTTAAAATTTCTTTGGTTGAGTTTTTGTTTTTTAAACACTCCCTAATTTAGAAACTGTTTATCACAAAAGACCCTATGTTTCAGTATGATTCCATTCTTGTCTGAGACTTTCAGACTGGTTCACTTGTGGAAGGAGCGAGTCTCTCTCACCTGAGGGAAAAAGAGTAAGTCAACATTCGGTAACTGCAGGAGTAGAAAGTGATATTCATGAATGGTCTTAACAAAGTATGTCTTGATCTTCAGCTTCTGCTACGGTGAAGAGCAATGTTGTAAACTGGCTGCTGTATCGATCTGAACCCATAGTGAGTAAGTAGGAGGCAGAGAAGGGCCTTGGATGACTAATGGTGAGGCGATGACAAGAAATGTAACTTTGTTATTTTAAACCTAGGACATTTTAAAGGTTACCACTGTTCCAAAATTAGGTTATCCAAACTTATAAAATCTTAACACATTTCAGCTGAAATCAGGAATAAGTTAGAATTGATTTTCAATTATTGTTAGTGTGGCAGGGAACTGTCGGTCTACACATAAAAAAATTATTTCTTTTCCCTAATGTTTTCCTAGGACCTGTGGGGGAAAAAAAGTATTCATCACTAGTATTTCAAGCGCTTTAGGTTTTAGAATCACAGCAGAATCTATTAAATTTCCCATGATTCCCTAGCTAAATTCTCTGCTTTAAAAGCCTGGTAGGTTTATTTACTTCTCATCCCGTGTTATTGCCACACACATTTTCTCTACGCCAGTTTCTGCTTATACTGTCACCTGACATGCTTTCCAATCTCCATTTACAAGCTAATGATTCTCCTAGGTTTTTTTATTTTTTTCCCCAAAAGGCCTGAATTAAGTTCACTCCTTTCATTAAGATTTTCCTGGCATGCTCAGCATATGAGTGGCCCATTATTTGAATGCTTATTAATACAAAATTAAATAGCGATGCCTTACCAATGTTATAATTTTTAGTGATTTTTTTCCTCTTTCTCTTCCTCTTTCCCTTCTTCCTCTTCCTTGTGCTCCTACTCCTCCTCATCTACTCTTTTTCTTTAGTATGTGTGTGTTTTGCCTGTAATTTGTCCTTTCATTATGGTATATTACCTGTATTAGTTCAGACAGCATGCACCATGCGTTAGGCTTCTCATTAAAATTAAATTTATTTCTGTGTGTATTAAACACTATTCATATTGATCAAAACCTGTAGCAAACGCTTCTTTTGGTGCACTGATGGGATGCATCTGAAATGATCTATTCCTATAGTAGCAGGATCAGTGGTTATTCGACTCTGGTTCAAAATGCCAGTAGCAAATCAAAGAACATTTTGCAAAGATTTCAGCATTATATAAACTTGCATGTAAAAAATTAACACCTTAAAATTTTGTCACATAAAACTCTATAGCAGCACCTGGGTGGCTCAGTCAATTAAGCATCCAACTCTCGATCTTGGCTCAGGTAATGATCTCACAGTTCATGAGTTCAAGTCCCAATTGGGCTCTGTGCTGATGGCAGGGAGCCTGTTTGAGATTCTGTCCCTCCTTCTCTCTGCCCCTCACCTGCTTGTATGTGTGTATGCTTGCTCACTCTCTCTCGGAATAAATAAAAACTGAAGAAAAAAACTCTACAAAAATAATTTACTTGGTATTAAAGGCACACCATTATAATGTTACTTTTACTACAAGAAAAATTGAGATTAATCAAATGTGTACAGTGCGCAAGTAAGGCCTCATGTTGAATGACTTTTCTCTACTGTATCTCTACTAATCTCACAACCATCCTTCTAGAGGGAGCTAACAGCTCACTTTACACTTGTAGATATGGCTCTGACACACATCTAATTCTGATATAGGTATACTTTTGTTTTTTTATTAACAACCCAGATGTTAATGCTGACATTCTTACTCATTTAACTATTGATTCTTGTTGTCCACATCTGTCAATATTCAAATAGATTATATGGAAATGTTGTCATAGCTGGATAGTGTTTGCTGCAGACTTATTTACATACTTACTGATATATACACCTATTTATATATATTTTACGTATGTATGTTTACATAATTATCGCTGTTTTCTGCAATCTGATGTTATGTAACATATCATATATATATCAATCAAATAATTTAATGATGTGGACATGTTTGTTGATTTTACATTGATGTCCCAACTGTGGACTCTACCCATAGGTTAACTCTGCCCATAATAGACTGGACGTAATGTAGTGGGTCTATTTTATCTACTTTAGAAATATCTTAATGCCAAGGATATGGTATAATACAAAATAACTTGGCTATTCTTACCGCGTTTAGACCAGGGTTTGGCAAGGTATCGCTCACAGTCCAAATCACATGTGCTACTTTTCTATTGCTATCTGTGGAAGAATGGTTTTTATATATATATTTTTTTTTTTTTTTTTTTTTTTTTATTTTTGGGACAGAGAGAGACAGAGCATGAACGGGGGAGGGGCAGAGAGAGAGGGAGACACAGAATCGGAAACAGGCTCCAGGCTCCGAGCCATCAGCCCAGAGCCTGACGCGGGGCTCGAACTCACAGACCGCGAGATCGTGACCTGGCTGAAGTCGGACGCTTAACCGACTGCGCCACCCAGGCGCCCCGAATGGTTTTTATATTTTTAAAGAAATTTTTAAATGAATTATATTAAAGAGACTACATGTGGCTCCCAAAGTCTAAAATACTTACTATGTGACCTTTACAGAAAAAAAAAAATGCCAATCTATGGTTTAGACACATATAAAGACAGAAGAAAATTGAATATGTATTTGAGTCAATTACTCTTATTGTGAATCAACATCAATGGTTTAAACTGAAAGACTGATTTTCTTCTGTTCATCATTAAATCACATAGTTCCATAGCTTTCTACAGATTGTTTTATGCAAATGACACTATCATGTAATAGAGGAAATCCTTAGTTTTGATTTTTAAATGTTAATCACAAATAAAGTATTCATTTTAATTACACAGAATGATAACCTATATTAAAATAAGACAACTAAAAAAAAGGGGGGGTGCCTGGGCGGCTCAATGGGTTAAGTGTCTGACTCCTAATTTCCACTGAGGTCATGATCTTGTGGTTTGTGAAATCTAGCTCTGCCTTGGGCTCCATGCTGACAACAAGGGGCCTGCTTGGGATTATCTCTCTGTGCCCCTCCCTGTTCTCTTGCTCTCTCAAAATAAACGAATGAACAAACTTAAAAACATACAATGAAATAGGACAAGATGGTTATCTATTCTGCCTACACAAAAGTCAAAAGTATTGATTAAGTAGAGACCAAAGCACCAATATTTATACAACAGTATTAGGATGAACAAGTATACCTTTCACATCCTGTATAAGAAAAAATAAACAACGTTTTCAATTTGATTGAATTGTATTTATGAAGGTGGTCATCTTGGCTGTAATGAGAAATTTATAGTATTTGCTTTTACACAACTTAAAAGATACCCAAAATAAAAAATAAGTTTCTTAAATGATGAAAGAGAAAATACCTCGTGAGAAAAACATGGCTACAACAATGGGGAGTGCATCTTAAAAAGAACTTAATTATTAGTGGAGTAGTACTTTCACAATCAAAACAGGTAATATCCAAAATACTGTATCTAAGAAAGAAATTTGCTACTTGATTGCTGTGACAATGGTTAAGATTAAAATGTTCGAAAACATATAATCTGATAAGCAATTTAAATAGATTATATCTGAACATTTTCTATGATAAAGATGTTTTGCAATGAAAGCAAATGAGTTGTAAGTAGAATAATTTTCCCTATTAAAAATAATGACAACGTCCATGTCATAAAGTGTTGTTATGATCACAAACCATAACAAATTTCACAAATGAGGATTTTTAATTATTTACTTAATGTAGTGCAAAGTTATTATGTTTTGTAAAATGATTATAATTACCCCATAAATAGTTGTGTTGTTGAATTTATTACTATATTTGTAATTTAGGATTTCTACACTAAAACAGTCAACTGTTTTTTCATATAATCAAACCATTAGATGAGCAAATAAAAACATTTTATATAAATCTGAACTATTCCAAACAGATAATGAGTAGGAATTCAAATAGTTACAACGTATTCAATTTCTTATTTAAAACTTACATTATCAACTTTTGCCATTTTGTTATTTCAAGACTATCTTGAAAATCTATGTGCTCATTGCCTTCTAAATATGTAAGGACTGGTTTTAGAATTCAATCCTTTGAGAACTACTTCCTGATATGCACTTGAAAAATCAACAAGACTGATTAATCATATTAATAGGACTTTAAGGTGAAGTCATAGAATTTGATGAATACACACGTAAAATGTAAGAATTTAGATCTTATTTGTGCATTACCAATCTGGTAAAGAGTTTAGCTAATGATTTTTTGCATCACAGTGCAGAAAAAGACAAAGAAAATATGCCTAATATCTGCCAATGAGTTTCTTTTTGTTCTCCACATTAACTCTTTAAAAAATATTTAACTTTCCATTTTGAAATAATTTAAGACTCAAAAGAAGTTACAAAAGTAGGACAGAGTTCCTGTGTTCACCATTCACCCAGTGTGATGTTTTCACTTTCAGCACTTCTGACACCAAACGTGTGGGTTTCTTTCCTCGTGCCAAAACCATGTCTCAGATGCCCTAACACTAACTGCGTGTGCTGCAATTCAATTCTGCCACTAACCACCGGGAGTTAGCATCACACCCCACAGGTGAAGGGCTCAGTCCCAAAACTTCCTCACTGCAGAAAAGCTGCTGCTTTCAATTGGAGTTTCCAATAAATGGATGAAGCTCTTTTGCAACCCTGTTCCTTATCATGTCTTTTATTTTTTTTTTAAGTTTATTCATCCATTTAGAGGGGGGGGGGGTCCTAAACAGGCTCCACTCTCAGCATGGAGCTCAACGTGGGTCTTGATCTGACAAACTGTAAGATCATGACCTGAGCAAAGATCAAGAGTTGGACACTTAATCAACTGAGCCCCTATAATAGTGTCTTAGAATCACAATCTGACTTGGAAGAAATCTTCTAGTATTCAAAACATATAGATGTAATAGTGAAAATATTTCATGCTTGGGTCTTAAAGCTATTCATATTCACAAATACTCATCTTCTAGATTTTTTTTTTTTTTAACAATTTTTTTTTTTTTTTTTTTTTTTTTTATTTTTGGGACAGAGAGAGGCAGAGCATGAACGGGAGAGGGGCAGAGAGAGAGGGAGACACAGAATCGGAAACAGGCTCCAGGCTCCGAGCCATCAGCCCAGAGCCTGACGCGGGGCTCGAACTCACGGACCGCGAGATCGTGACCTGGCTGAAGTTGGACGCTTAACCGACTGCGCCACCCAGGCGCCCCCATCTTCTAGATTTTTGAAAAGTTTTTATTAAGTTCTAATGAGTTAACATACAGTATTAGTTTCAGGTGTACAATATAGCAATCCAACACTTCCATATAACACCTGGGGTCATCACAAGGGCACTGCTTAATCCATTCTCCCACCTCCCTTCTCTATCAGTTTGTTCTCCATTGTTAAGAATCTGTTTCTTGGTTTGCTTCTCTCTCTTTCCCCTTTGCCCGTTTGTTTTGTTGCTTAAATTCCACATAAATGAAATCATGTGGTATTTGTCTTTCTCTGACTTATTTAGCTTAACATAATACTCTCTAGCTTCATCCATGTCCTTGCAAATGGCAAGATTTTATTATTTTTACGAGTAAATAATATTTCACTGTGTATATACTACCTCTTTTTTCTCCATCAGTCAATGGACACTTGGGCTGTTTCCATAATTGACTATTGTCGATAACACTGGTATAAACATCGGGGTTCATGTGACCCTCTTGAATAACTATTTTTGTATTCTTTGGGTAAATACCTAGTTGTGCAATTACTAGATCTTGGGGTAGTTCTATTTTTAACTTTTTGAGAGACTTCCATATGTTTCCACAGTGGCTGCACCACTTTGCATTCCCACTAACAGTTTAAGAGGGTTCCCCTTTCTCTGCATCTTTGCCAACACCTGTTGTTTCTTGTGTTGATGATTTTAGCCATTTGGACAGGAGGGAGGTGGTGTCCCATTGTAGTTTTGATTTATATTTCCCTGATGAGTGACATTGAGCATCTTTTCATGTGACTGTTGGCCATCTGTCTTTTTTTAAAAATGTCTATTCATGTCTTCTGCCCATTTTTTTATTGTATTATTCAGTTTGGGGGTTTTGATTTGTATAAGTTCTTCATATATTTTGGATACTAACCCTTTATTAGAAATATAATTTGCATCAGCTTCTAGATCTTAATCCCAGGTTTACTTTCTCTGCTTTCCCCTTCTGCTCCCTGCCACTCCTCTTCTTGTGCCTAGCAATTATTTAATAATTTACTACCTAAAATAGGAGGTCATGTTATTAATAATGTGTTAATAATACTAGCTTTTATTCTCATGGTGGATTGATGGTCTTTCTCTTATCTTCCCATATCAGCTTATTATCAGTTTAAGACTACATTTTCTATCTAAAATTACTTTTGTGGTTTGATCATTTTATTGTTTACTTGACTTATCTTTGTCATAATATCCAGGTTTAGTTTTGACTTCTATAAGAATAAACAGGTCGAGGTGCCTGTGTGGCACAGTTAAGCCTCTGACTTGGTTTTGGCTTAGGTCATGACCTCACAATTTGCGAGTTTGAGCCCGTGCTTGGGATTCTCTCTGTCCCTCTTTCTCTGTCCCACTCCCATCCACATGTACTCTGTCAAACTTTTTAAAAAATGATAAAAAGGTCATTTCATGGCAAAAAAGAGAAAAAATTATTCAAGAAGTCCTAACAATCTTAAATTTCCATGTACCTAAACATGAGATTTGAATTATGTATAGCAAAAGTGATAAAACTGAAAGGAATAGGCAAATTCATAAATACAGTTCTATATTAACATCCCTCTCATAATAATTGATAGAACAAGTTCATTTAAAAATTAATAGGGAGCAAAAGGATTCAATCCTATAAACTGGATCTAACTGACATCAGTGAAGTACTCCCCACTCAATAAGAGCAGAATACTCACTTTTTGCAATGTAGAGACACACTGACCAGAATACATTATGATCTGATATAATTAAAATAAGACTAGGGGCGCCTGGGTGGCTCAGTCGGTTAAGCGTCCGACTTCGGCTCAGGTCATGATCTCACAGCTCTTAAGTTCGAGCCCAATGTCGGGCTCTATGCTGACAGCTCAGAGCCTGGAGCCTGTTTCAGATTCTGTGTCTCCCTGTCTCTGACCCTCCCCTGTTCATGCTCTGTCTCTGTCTCAAAAATAAAGAAAACATTAAAAAAAAAATTTAAAATAAGACTGAAGTCACAGTTACCAATATCAGGAGTGAAAGGACATGATGCTAGATCCCACAGACATTAAAAGGATAACAAAAAAATTATGAATAACTTTATGTCAACAAACTAGACAACTTAGATGAAATTTGCAAATCCTTGAAAGGTGTAAACTTCCAAAGCTCAAAGAGAATTAGTTAACTTTAATATATATGATATATATATACACACATTTATATTATACACATAAGTTATATTTATTTATATATATTATTTATATGTTTACATATTTATATATATATTTATACATATATATTTATAAATTTATATGTACAGACCAGTTTAGTTCATCAGTGAATTTTACAAATATTAAAGAAGGAAATAATACTAATTTCACATAAAATATTCCAGGAAACAGAAGAGATAACACTTTTACTGGTTTTTATTAGGCCGATATTCCCCAGATACTAAAACTTTCATGAACAATTTCTCTGTAGTGTGCAATGCTGTTTGATAGCATTTTACCCACGATAAAACTTCTTTTGAAATTGGAGTCAATCCTCTCAAACTCTACTAGTGCTTTATCAACTAAATTTATGTCATATTCTAAATCCTTTGTTGTTATTCTAATGGTCTTTACAGCATCTTCACCAGAAGTAGATTCTATTTCAAGATTTTTGTTTTTTTTGGTCATCCTTAAGAAGTAACTTTTTACCCATTAAAGTTTTATCATGAGATTTCAGCAATTCCATCCCATCTTCAGGCTCTACTTCCAATTCTAGTTCTTTTGTTATTTCCACATCTGCAGCAACTTCTTCCCCTCAAGTCTTGAACACCTCAATGTCACCCATGAAGGATGGGATCAGTGTCTTCCAAATTCCTGTTAATGTTGATATTTTTACCTCTTTCCATATATCATGAATCCTCTCTTAATGGCATCTAGAATGATGAATCTTTCTCAGAAGGTTTTCAGTTTACTGTGTCTAGATCCAACAGAGGAATTATAGTCTATGAGAGCTAGACTACAAAATATATTCCATAAATAATAAGACTGGAAAGTTGACATTACTCCTTGATCCATGGGCTGCAGAATGGATGTTAGGTTAGCAGGCACGAAAACATGTATCTCGTCTGGCTCCATCAGAGCTCTTGGGTGCCCAGGTGCATTGTTACAAGAGGGATATTTTGAAAGGAATCTTTTCTGATCAATAGGTCTCAAGAGCGGTTTTAAACAAGAGTGGGCTTAAATTATTCAGTAAACCATGTTGTAAACAGATATGCTGTTATCCAGGCTCTGTTGCTCCATTTCTAAAGCAGAAAGTAGATTTGGCATAATTCTTAAGGGTCCTAGAATTTTTGGCATAGTAAATGAACATTGGCTTCAACCTGGAGTTGCCAGCTGCATTAGCTCCCAACAAAAGAGTCAGCCGGTCCCCTGAAGCCAGGAATTAAATGCTCCTCTCGAGCTATCAAAGTCCTAGATGGCATGTGCTTCCAAAGTAAGACTGTTTCATCTACATTGATAATCTATTGTTTTGTGTAGCCACCTTCATTAATTAGCTTAGCTAGATCTCATGGATAACTTGTTGATTTATCTTGGACTCCTAGGTCACATCAACAACTTCTTTCCTTAAACCTCATGAATCGCAACCTTTCCTAGCTTCAAATTTTTCTTTTGCAGCTTCCTCACCACTCTCGGCCTTCATTTAATTGAAGATAGTTAGGGTCTTGCTCTGGATTAGCATTTGACATGAGAGAAGGCTATGGCTGGTTTCATTTTATATCCAGACCGCTCAACTTTCTCCTTATCAACAATAAGGCTGTTTTCTTTCTTATTTGTGTGTTGACTAGAGTAGCACTTTTTCATTTCCTTCAAAAAGTTTTCCTTTGCATTCACAATGTAGCTAACTGCATGGTGCAGGAGGTCTAGCTTTTGGTCTTGGCTTTTGACATTCCTTCCTTACTAACTTTAAGCATTTCTAGCTTTTATTTAAAGAGAGATAAGACTCCTCCTTTCACATGAACCTGTAAAGGGCATTGTAGGATTTTTAATTGGCTTTATTTCAATATGGCTGTGGCTCTGGGTCTTGGGAAGCAAGAGCGGAGGGAGAGAGACAAGTGAACAGCACGTTGGTGGAGCAGTCAGAATACATACAGCATTTATTAAGTCTTCTGTCCTATATGGGTGGGGTTTGCGGTGCTCCAAAACAATTACAATCCTAACATCAAAGATCACTGACCACAGATCACAACAAATGAGAAAGCACGAACTATTTCGTGATCACCAAAACGTGACAGAGACACCAAGGGAACAAATGCCGGCAAATGCGCCAATAGACTTGTTGGACACAAGGCTGCCACACACTTTCCATCGTGCAAAACGCAGTATCCTCCAAGTACAAAATGAGGTATGCCTGTATGCATTTTATCTGTCCAATCCTTTAACTGAATTTGTTTTTACCTCCCCTAATCCTGTTCTACCTTCTTTAGGATTAAGGATTTTTAACATAATCATCCCATTTTATCTTATTATCAGCTCTACATCATCACTGTTTAACAGGACTTGCTCCCAGGTTTGTAATACCGGTCTTCGCTGAAATGCTATTTCCGTCACACCACTCATATTGGCCTAACTTGTAACATACTTCCTCTGTCCCTTTCCATCCTTTAAACTACTCTTATCGTGTAATGAACTTATCTGTATGTTAAACATACGATTAATGTACTGTGGCTTTGTTTTATTCAATTCTATTTTAAGTAGAATTTTATGAAAAAGTCTTATTGTTTCCTTTATTCTCCATTTTTTCATAAAGCTCCAAGTTCCCATCTATTATTCCTATCTGCTTTAAGAACCTTCTTTAATATGTTTTGCTTTTGTTTTTCTGAATTTTTACTGCATTTTTGAAGTTTAAAAAAATTTTTGCAACTACGTGGATGGAACTGGAGGCTATCATGCTAAGTGAAATTAGTCAGAGAAAGACAAAAATCATATGACTTCACTCCTATGAGGACTTTAAGAGACAAAAACAGATGAACATAAGGGAAGGGAAACAAAAATATAAAAACAGGGAGGGGGACAAAGCAGAAGAGACTCTTAAATATGGGGAACAAACAGAGGGTTACTGGAAGGGTTGTGGGAGGGGAGATGGGCTAAATGGTGGGGGGTATTAAGAAGTCTACTCCTGAAATCATTTTTGCATTATATACTAATTTACATGTAAATTTTAAAAAATAAAAAATAAAATTTAAAAAAATATAATTAAAAAAATTTAAGTAAAATCTACATCCACCATGGGACTGGAAACCACAACTCCGAGATCAAGAGTCACACATACCACCAACTGAGCCAGCCAGGCTCCCTGCATTTTTTAAAATAAAAGACATTTTCACATAATATTAAATTGTTTATGTAAGTGTTTTAAAAACATTTCTCTAGGGGTGCCTGTGTGGCTCAGTCAGTGGAGCATCTAACTTTTGATGGACTCAGGTCATGATCCCAGGGTTGTGGGATCAAGCCCCTCATCAGCCTCCGTGCTGAGGGTGGAGCCTGCTTAAGATTCTGTCTCTAAAAATAAGCAATAAAAATGTTTCTCGAATTTTTTCTGGCTTGTATTCTTTAATGAGAAGTCTGCATTCCTTCTTATAAAATATATATTTTCTCCTAAATACTTGTAAGATTTTTCCCCTTTTCTTTTTCAGAGATTTGGTTATAATGAATACTGGTGTCATTAGTATATCTAAACTTCCGTCATTTCTATCCTGTTAATTTCCAGTTCAGATATTGTACTTTTCAACACTACACAATTAATTTGCTTCACCTCATTATCACATCACTATGTTCTTTTCCCCTTTAAATCTTAACTATAGTTAAAATAGTTCTTCTAGCCTCCTTGTTTCATCTTACTCAATTCTGTAGCAGTTTCTATTGAGGGATTTTTCTTCTGTTATGGGTGATTTCAGATATACATTGTTAAGTGTAATTTTAGTGATTTTAGATTTACATTGTTAAGAGTCTTACTTTTCTTACCTTAATGAATTGCACTATGTTCTGGTTGACAATTAAGTTACTTTTGATTCAGTTTGATTCACTCAGAACTTGTTCTAAAGAGGAAATTTATTATAGCATTTACTCTATAAATGGTTTAGTCAGAGCATTAAGGCCCCTTCTGGAGTAGGCAGTAAATGCCTTAATTGTGCGACAAGGATTATATATTTTGGTTGGTGAGAATTCAAATGATCCCTAGTCTTCTGTGCCTTACTCATGGTGGCTTATCCTACACTAATGTAAACATTGAACAGATCACTTATTCACATTTTGAGTCTTTCCCCTATATTTTGGGAACTCTGTCTAGCAACTTCCATCTACCAGAGACTCACAGACTCTGTTCCTCACTTCTCTGATTTAGCAAGATCATCACATTCTGCTTGTGATCGTGCTTCCTGGGTCACAGCTATATACCTTCAGTGAGAAAATCATGGCTTTTGTAGGTTCTTGTTTACTGATCATCTCTTGAAGATGTAAATGCAAAATCTGTCTTTCACAATTTGAAGACTGTTGCTTCATATATTTTGTACTTTTTTTTCTGGTGATTTCAAGAAGTCTAGTCACTGTTATTACATCAAGGAAATTTATATTGGAAGAGTAAAATGCAAATTATTTTTTCTATCAAAGTAGTGCTTTTTCAACTGATCTACATGGCGGAACACTGAGCTGCACAGTAGAATACATGAAGAACTTCAATTCGAGGATGGAAGGTACAGTCAAGAGCATAATTGAGAAGAGAATCTGAGGTGGTAAACAGAAGTGTCTATATGAAATATACAAATGATTGATCCTATGTCTTTTCTGATATATAGCCCATGTCTAATACATTCTATTTCTGAGCTCTACTTATCAACAACATGTACTTATGGGGATCAGTGATTTAGGTGGTAATCGTGGATGTAGTGTAGGTTTCACGTATTCCTTTATAATTAAAAACTTATGAAAGTTCAACAGGAATTACTTTATTTTTTACCGTTGTGTTTCCACATCAAGATGTTTGCACAAAAGCAACCACGTCATGGTACACATACGACAGTGACATATTGAAATACATAGAAGTGTGCTTAGCAACACAAACACTCATGATAAAACATGATTTGTTTCCAAACAAATGCTAATGGATGTTACTCTTTAATTTTTTTTAAGGTTTATTCATTTTTTAGAGACAGAATGTGAGCCAGGGAGGGGCAGAGAAAGAGGGAGACAGTATGTGAAGCAGGCTCCAGGCTCCAAGCTGTTAGCAGAGCCTGATACGGGGCTCGGACTCACAAACAGGGAGATCATGACCTGAGCCCAAGTCGCATGCTTAACCACCTGAGCCACCCAGGCACTCCACTGATGTTATTATACTTAACAATTTAATAAAACTAACCTAACTTTACTCATTTAGCAATCAAATCTAGCAATTAAATCTGTTTGAATACTATTTTCTAATTTTACTTTATTTTAAAAGTAATGTGAATTACAAAAACAATGGAATGCAGAAAAATACTTTAAAGTAAAAAGGCTTCCCACAAAAGGTAACAACTGCTAACATTTCAGTGCATTGTGTTTTGCTATTCCCTTTGCCAAAATTGTCAATGTACTACACAGTTTTTGGTAACCCACACTTGGAACTGAATCAACCATAAATACATCCCATGATACTAAGTATATTTAAGATACACTTTCATAGTGAACATAATTCATTTAATGGGATTACTTTATACCATTTAACCAAATTGTTGGGTACTTGGGTTTTTACTAAGTCCTTATTTCACTCATGAAACATCAGTCTCTTTCAATAGATGAAATGTGACTTTTACTCTTTTATTTGTAAATATTTAAAATTTTTATTATTTTTAATATTTATAAACATTTATCTTAAATATTCAAAATTTATTTATTTATTTTTGAGAGAGCAAGCAGGGAAGGTGCAGAGAGAGGAAGACAGAATTTGAAACAGTCTCCTTGCTGTCAGAACAGTGCTTGGGGCAGGGGTGGGGTGGAAGGATGGGCACTCAACTTCACGAACCCTGAGACTATGCTCTGAGCTGGAAGTCAGACACTTAAACAACTGAGCCACCCAGGTGCCCTTTTACTTTTGGGTACTACCTTTTACTAGGTACTACCTTACTTAATATGTACTCAATAAATAGCTTCTTGGAAAACAGAAATATTGAGAGAAAATTATCTACTACCCTCATTTCAAAGATAAATAATGTAATATAGTTTTAGCTTTGAAATATATCTATATATACATATACAGAGTGTCTTAGTTTTATGACTTTATGTGGGACACAAATTTCCTACAATCAGTTTGACAGAAGGTTGATGGTAAATAATAGTAAGATTATCACAATCATATATATTGAGTGCCTACTGTGTGCCATGAAATGTTTTACCATTATGAAAATAGAATAAAACAAAATGCATTCTCATCAAAGACCTTTTATTTCAAAATCTATTGGTTAATAAGGGAGAGTAATCACTCTTATTGCTCTGGAATCACTTCTATAGATTCAGATTGAATTTAAGTTCTTGTCTAGGAAAGAGTAAGGAGATTCTAACTTTACCCTTTAATTAACTACAGTAAACAGAAAATCAATTTTTTTTTACCTGAGGGGGAATGAAATTGCCTAATTTTTAAAATGATAAACAACATTTCTTGACTGCTATGTAATTTATTCAAGCATAACACTAAATTATGGCTGTCTTTCCAAAGCCAGCTTGTAGTTATGAATTTTTAAGTATCAAGTGGTATGATCTGCACAAATACTTTCCCTTTGAACTGATTAATTCATGAAAAATTTAAAAAGAAGAACTACACAAATTATACTCATGTATTAATATATATGCCCTTCAAAGTTGAGGGGATGGGAAGTGACAAATGCTAAATTGGCAAGTTCCAGGAAGTTGTGCTACACTGTGTTAGAATTAACAACAGAAAACCTTGCATCTTAGTTAATGTTCTAGTAGCAAATGAGTAGAACAAAATGGTCTCTAACAATTAATATTTACATTTTTAATGAAGTGAAATAAGAATGATTTATTATGAGGTCTTAGTGAACATATTAATCAATTTTCAACTGATTTACCAATTTTCTAAGTATCTGGATAAAAACTCATTTTCTAAAACAGCTAAAATTTATTGAACACTTCCTAACATATGGACAGTCTTCCATATGCACTATAGAATTTCATCCTCAAACATTAATATGAAGTGTGATTTTTAATTTGTATTTTGTAGCAGAAGACACTGAGGCTTAGAGTGTGGATGTGTCTAAGGAGAAAAGCACTTTTATCCCTCTTTCCCGAGGTTCCGTATAAACAATAGTTTGTATTTTTCTTTAACGTTTAATCCTTCAACAAGAAAATGAGAAAGATATTTTCAGCATTTTCCGGAGAAAAGGGTGAAAATGGAGGAATGGGTGACCATGGTCACAAATGGGTGACAATGTGGAAGGAAGCTCCAGGTATGAAATGTACTAGAGCAGGGCACACAGACGACAATAGTGACCTGCATGGCGGAATGCATGAGGAACTTCAGTAGCAAGGATGGAAAGTGCAATCAAGAGAGGAGAGGCTGAGGCGGTAAACTGAAGTGTCTATATGAACTGTGTATCTACTCCTCATGCTTAAATCATGATAACAAGAGTGTTATCCCCAAAGCTCATATCAAAAAGTGAATTTTTCTCCTAGAAAAATAGAAAACTTGGGTGTCTGGGTGGCTCAGTCAGTTGAGCCTCTGACTTCTGCTCAAGTCTCTCTCTCTGTTTCTCTCTCAATAAATATTAAAACAAATTAAAAGGAAAATAGCAAACTTAACTATCTTAACCTAATTCAATGGTCTTGAAAATATGAGTGTATATTGTTTGTAGATTGAAGGGTGACCCCCAAAAGATAGGTCTACTCAGAATCTGAATTCCTCCTTGTTTGGAAAAAGGACCTTCGCAGATTTAATTAGATTAATTATCTTGCGATGAGGTTATCCTGGATTTTCTGGGTCGGCCCCAAATCCAAGAAGTGTTTTTTATAAAAAGAGAAGACACAGTAACAGATGGGAAAGCCATGTCAAGCTGGAAGTCACATCAGTGGTAATTTATTACAGCAACCCAAGAAAATAATATACTGTTACATCAAAGAAAACCCCTCTTTTCTTGGCAATTTGAATTCTAAAAGTCTAACAACCAGATCCTTGCTGTAAAACAAACTACATCTACACAGAGATATCTCAGACAAGTCACTCTGCTTCAGTCTAAACTACGAATGAGTTTTTAATAATTAACCAGTTCTTTGAAAAAAGCTTTATTGCAGAGAATGTCTGAGATTAAAAAAAGGATGTAAATGTCTCCTGGTTAAAAAACACCTATTTCTGGTAAAAGAATGTAACTTCGGTAACAACAATCTAACCACTATCTTTGGGGTGCCTGGGTGGCTCAGTCGGTTAAGCATCCGACTTAGGCTCAGGTCATGATCTCAAGGTTAGTGGGTTTCAGCCCTGAGTCAGTCTCTGTGCTGACAGCTCATACTGGTAGCCTGCTTTGGATTCTATGTCTCCCTCGCCCTCTGCCCCTCCCCCACTTATGTTTTTTTTCTCTCTTAAAAATTAATAAGCTTAATTTTTTTTTAAATTAACCACTATCTTCAAGGATATCCAAGTTGAAATTAGATTTTAAGTCTCTAGAAAATAAGAATTTTCTAAAGAAAGAAAATTCAGGCAATAGTTCTTGTAAGCAATGTAAAAATATAATAGGGAAATTAAAATACTGACTAGATGAAGGGAAAGGTTAATAATACATGAGGTGAGAGACTTCTCTCAAAATTCAACGACAGAAGCAATGTCATGAGTAGTACATAATGGTCAAACATGCAGCTAAAATGGAACAAAATCACAGAGGGTAAGATATAACAATTAAATAATAAATGGATAGTCTATTGGATGCTGAAATTTAATAATTAGAAAAAAAAAAGTATAGCGTAAGTGATATTCGATAATACAAATAATAAAGAGAAGGACTGAAATACTTCCAGAGAAGAAGAAAAGACATAGGTGTTATAAAAAAAAAAAGAATAGCAATGAGAGGAAGTTTGGATGTTCCACTGGCAATTCTAAGCATTAGAAGATAACAGAGTAACGCCTTCCAGTTTTAGAAGATAAATAGGATTCATGAAGACTATTTTACCACAAAATGTTGAATTAATCATTAGGGCAGAATAAAACATTTCTTCACATGCTACACCCCCTTAAATTTTTCTCCCACGATTCCCTTTTTAAAGCAACTTGCCAATATATTTTGTTAATGGAAAAGTGAACTGGAAAGAAGAATGAGTAAATGTTATGCAAAATCATTTGATGCAATCTTAAGAAACCCAAAAAGAATCACCAGATTCAACAGTGCTACAGGCCAAGAGACAAATCAGTCTCTTAAATATTGGGGAACAAAGGGCTCCAAAAGGGTGTTATTGAGCCAAGGCAGGTATTTGATACATACCTGAAAATAAACTCCATTTATTTATGATGTATTTTTAAGAATACTACTGGATTTGACCAGTTAAATTTTAAATCTTTTCTATTAGAATTTGAAACAATTTTAGATTCACAAGAAGTTACAAGGATAGCACAGATAGGAAGGATAACACATGCACCTTTCACCTTGTTTCTAGCAATTATTACATCTTATCTAACTATATCACAATGCCAAAAACTGGAAAATCAACTGGTACAATTTGTCATGTAGGTAGAATTATGTAAGCATCACAATCAAGATACAGATTTTATCTCCCTAATGTTACCTGTTTATAGTCACAGAACCACCCCCCCCCACCTTTTCACTATTCCTAAGCCCAAGCAACTAAGAATTTGTTCTCAGTACTTATTTTGCCATTTCAAGAATTTTATATAAATTGAATCATATGTTATATAACCTTTTGTCATTCACCATAATATCCTTGAGATTGATATTGTTACTTTTATCAATAGTTCATTCTTCTTTATTGTTGAGTACTATTCTATGGTATGGATATATCAGAGGTGGTTTAATTCTTCCCCTACTGTAAAACATTTCAGTTGCTTCCAATTTTTACCTATTACTAATAAACCTTCCGGGAAAAGTTATGTAGAGATTTTTGTGTGAACATAAAGTTTTATTTCTCTGGAATAAATGCCCAGGGTAAATGCTGGGTCATATGGTAAATATAGGATTAGCATTTTATCAAAGCGTCAAACTCTTTTCCAGAAAGTCTGTACCATTTTACATTCCAACCGGTAATATAAAAGTGTTCCAATTTCTTTGCATCCTTGTTGGCATTTGGTAATATCACTATTTTTTATCTTTACCCTTTTGATAGGTATGCAGTGAATCTCATTGTGGTCTTAATTTCCATTTCCCTGTAAGCTAGTGACATTCAATCTTTTTACATGCTTACTTGATATCTGTATATCTATTCAGTCAAATGTCTGTATCTTTCATCCACTTTATACTTGGAATATTCATTTTTTTCTTACTGTTGAATTTTGAGCATTCTTACATGCTCTAGAATAAGTTCTCTGTCAGAACTGTGGTCACCAAAAACTTTCTTCTAGCTTACAGTTTATCTTCTCATCTTCTTCAAATCTTTTGCACAGAAGTTTCTAGCTTTGAGAAAGCCTAACTGGTAAAATTTTCCTTTTACATCTCATGCTTTTAGCACCATGGCAAGATCTCTTCATGAAGAGTTAGGACCCGAAGATCATTTCCTTTGGTTTCTTATTAAAAATCCATAGTTTTACATTTTACTTTTAAATCTATTTCCATTTTGAAGTAAATATTATGTATTGCCTGGGGTCATGGTCAAGGTTTACTTTTTTGGCTATTAATGTCCGTTTGTTTCAGCACCATTTACTGAAAAGACTAGCCACCCTCCATTTACATTGCTTTTGCATCTTTGTCAAACATCAATTGGGCATATTTGTATAGGTCTATTTCTGGGTTCTCTATTCTGTTCCTTATCTATGGGTCTTTCCACCAATTATGCACAGTCTTACTTCCTGTAGTTACATAAATTTTGATAGTGACAGAGTGATCCTTCTATCATTATTTTTCAAAATTGCTTAACTATTTGACTTCATTTGCTTTCTGGTTTGTTTGCTTTCACATAAATTTATAACTTGCCTTCTTAGGATACATCTTTACTCCAATTTGTATTTAGCTAACGACTTCAAAATGTTACTTTTATTTAACTGCAATTTTATATATCTACAGATGGGAATCTGCATGTATGTGTTCACACATCATTTTCAGAAACTGAAGTTGAGTCAATCAAGCCATTAGGGAAGGTACTTAAAATACTCATTTGAAAAGTGCCCTCTATAGTAACCATTGTAACTGAAATGTACTTTACCCAATTACCATATAGAGTAGTTGAATATTTTCCTAAAATAAGCATATTTAAATATATTTTAGTGGAAGCACTGTTTCTTACAAAAACATTCTTTATAGTGGTCTGAAAAGTGCTGCAAACAGATGCATATCACACAAGGGAAGAAAAATTACATTAATGAAGTTGGGTTATTATTAGGTGGGTTAACAAAAAGAACTTGAAAGAAATTTGGCTTCAACTCCCAAACCAAAAGGAAAGCTTGCGAAGCAGAAACCCAGCTGTCCAAACTACTATTTCCAGCAAAGTAAGAACTATTTAAACCATTATTGTTATACCTCATGACAGGAAAAAATAGGACATTATTATTGTATCACCACTAATATTATGAGTAGCTAATAAAATCCCAGAGGTTGTCCAATTGTAGGTAAGTAGGTAAAATGAAGATGAATGAAAATGAGTTCCAATGAGATTGCCTGTAGGGAAAATAAATGATAGGAGAAGAGCTAAATAGTCTTTGCATTGAGCTAGAGGAGGAAAAATCACCCTCAGGTTGGGAGGAGAGGTGCTTTACAGAAAAGCACAGACACATGTTGACCTTGGGTCAAATTACATCTGGTAGGGAATGCTGTCAACAAAGCCATTTGTGAGGGAGCAGGTTGGATCTTACTAAATGAAAGGTGTCTCTGGATGACTGGAAGTAATTTTTGGAAGCGGTCATCACCTGTGTAGTTATAACAGAAAGACAAAGTTTAAAAGCCTCTCATCAATAATCTTATAATATGAATTGACAAGCTCTAGTTTCGGTTGATGGGTTGATTTCTTAAAATAATCATTTCCTAAAGTAAGCCAAACCAAAACAAAACCATTACTAAACAGTCTGAGAATCTGAAGGCCTGAACTTCAGACTGAATTTAACATTAGCCATATTTGTTGTTGTTGTTGTTATTTATCCTTTGTGGGCTTTAATTTTCTTATCTCTAAAATGGTGAACGGTTGGAGTTTTGGCCTGACAGTCCATACTCTAATGTTTGCTAATTCGCGATTTATAATAGGCAGATTGTTTTTTATATCACTAACTCCAAAATTAGGGAAAAAATTAGCTGCTATTATGTGGTTAACTGTATTTTTACTCAGTAATTTTAGCTGATGTTACGCAAGTTATTCAAATAATTTTTCTTATTTTTACATCTAAAATTGAAGAAAGCAAAATCAAAGCCAATATGATGGATACATACTCTAGTTATAGTGATAGGCTCTGCGGTCATTGGAAAACAGAACATCAGTCCAGGAGGATAAAAACTGATGGTTCCAGCAATGGATGATTAATAGATAAGTCATAGAGCATCATATCAAAGTAATATGTGGGAAGATAGGAAGCTGGGACATTTGAAACTCAAATAACTCCATGATTATCTAGATCGACACTGAGCAGTGTGTAGATCTTGGTGCAAAATAGGAGCATATTTAAAGACCCATCCATCAAAAAACCAAGACAACATGGTAAAGTCAACACTGAAAACTCAGTTTGCAAGTGTCTTGATATCAACAACAGAAATATTAGGCCTGGCAATTAGTCTATACATATATATGGACTATATGGAATATATATATATATACATACATACACACACACCCACACACACACACATTTTTATTTGTTCATATATTTATGAAAGAGAAACAATATTCCAACATTAAAAACAGACATAATTAAACTGGTTTAAAATAATCCCTAAGGATTACTGCTTCTAGGAGGACAAAGTTGACATACTAAGCAGAAGTGAAAATTCTAAACGTTATACATAAAACAACAGTAAAACTATGCAAGGTGGAAAAAAGAAGGTACTTAGGTTAGTGGCCTCAGGACACAAAGGATGGTAATAGAACACAAGTGAGCTCCCTAAGTTATCTTTTCACCCCAGGCATTCCAGAGTTACAGCTGAAAACACTGACAATGTGGAAACATCAACGGGCATTGAAAACAAACAAACAATTTTTCTAGTGAAAGTAACAGGAAAGGGGCAGGAAAATTTTCAATGTATTTTAGAGAATAACAACTTTACTCCAGCAAACAGCACACAAAAATATTATAATGAATATCTTAGAACTGAAATACACAACTACTGAATCAAAATTTCAATGGACAGCCTCAATAGCAGAATGGAGGGGACAAAAAAAGAATCCATGAGCCAAATAATTAAAAAGTCTAAATTACTCAATCAGAACAAGAAGCAAAAAACCAAAACCAAAACACAGAGCCTCAAGGGCAAGTAGAACCATAAGCAAAAATGTAACATTCATGTCATGGGAATCCCATAAGGAAAGGAGAAAGAAGGTGGGGCTGCAAAAGTACTGAACGAAACAATGGAGGACAACATCCCAAATATGGTAAAAGAGAAAATAAACAGATTTTAAAAGCTGAGTAAAACCTTAGAATAACTTCAAAGATATCTACATCAAGACATATACTCAAACTTCTGAAACCTAAAGAGAAATAAAGAAATCTTGAAAGTAGTGAGAGAGAAGTAATACCTGACCAAGAGCTGAAAACATTTTTGAATGTCAGTAGATTTCCACTCAGCAGCCACGAGGGCCCTAAGGAAGTAGTACAACACTTCAAACGCTGAGAGGAGGGAGAAAAAAAACAAACAACAACAACAAGAAACTAAAAAACAAAAGCTGTCAACTCAGAAGTCTATATCCTGAGAAAACATACTCCAGGAAAGAAGGGAAACTAAAACATTCTTAATTGAAGGAAAACTAAGCAAATTATCAACCTGTAGACCTACTCTGAAAGGATGTTTAAAAATAGTTCTCTTGAAGACAAAGGAAACAATAAGAAAAAGACATGAAAAGAATGAAGATGAAACATGATAAGCAGAAGTATGGGAATATAGTACTTTTTTCCTTCTTTTGAATTTTCTAACACAGAACTTGTTCAGGGACTTGTACAATACTATTAAGATGCCAATTCTGCCAACAATTGGTGCTTACAGACAACATGATCCCAAGCAATATTTGATTTTTAATTTTGTTTTAGAAATACACTAATTCTAAAACTTATATGAGAAAATAATAGATCTGCAATAGCCAGAACAATTTTGAAAAGAACA
The DNA here is from genome assembly GCF_028018385.1 of Neofelis nebulosa. Lineage (NCBI taxonomy): Eukaryota > Metazoa > Chordata > Mammalia > Carnivora > Felidae > Neofelis > Neofelis nebulosa. The sequence goes on from NC_080790.1 coordinate 28,719,930, forward strand.
AAATTGGACAACTTGAACTACCTGGTTTGAAGAACTTACCAAAAAGAAAAAGCAAAGAGTTTTGTACTGGGAATGTATCTTCAACTTATCAATTTTCTTTTATGGTTCCTGCTTTTTATGTACTGAGAAAAGTTTTGCTCTTCAAAAGAAACTCTTAAGAAAATGAAAACAAACCAGGATAAATATTTTTAGAATACCTGTAGGATATGTTACCCAGAACATCTCAAGTAGGAAGAACAGAAAGCTCAAATTTTAAAACAAGCAAAACATTTGTACAGCTATGTTCCCAAAGGAGAGGCATGGATGGCAAATAACCACAGAAAAAGTTACTCAAAACCATTAGTCATGAAGGGAAATTCAAATTAAAGTCACAAAGAGATAGCATTACGGAGCAATTAATAAGCAACAATTTACATTACAAGCACCATTACAGAGCAATTACAGAGGATACCAAGTAACTGGAAAAATCATACAAGACTGATGGGAATGCAAACCGGTACAACCACTGTGGAAAACAGTTTCTTACAGAGTTAGCATACAATTAACATCAGAACCAGCAATCCCTCTCCTAGATGAAGGAAAACTTACCTCGACACTGAAAGCTTTTCTGCAATTGTTCGTAATCACTTTATTCAGAATTACCAAAACCCGGAAACAGCAGAAATATCTATTGACTCATTAATGAATAAACAGCTGTGGTGTGTGCTTATAATGAATAATTCTCAACAACAAAAGGAAAGGGCTACTGACACATGAAACAACATGCATGAATCAACGAAGCATTGTGCAGGGTGAAAAAATGCAGACTCAAAAGGCTATGTGCTATAGGACATTTAAGGTACATGACATTCTGGAAAAGGTGAAACTATAACAATGGAGAAGAGATCAGCAGTAACCAGTGCTCACAAGTGGGGGAAGGGGGACTACAAAGAAGCATAGGTAACTTTGTTTTTAATGTTTATTTATTTTCAGAGAGACAGATTAAGCACGTGCTGTGAGTGCATGTGTGAGCAGGGAAGGGGCCGAGAGAGAGGGAGAGAACCCCAAGCAAGTTCCACACTGTCAGTGCAGAATCCAATACAGGGCTCGATCCTACTCGATCCCACAAACATGAGATCATGACCTCAGCTGAAATTAACAGTGAGCTTAACCAACTGAGCCACGTAATTGCCCCGGAAGCATAGTAATTTCTGAGTGAAGGAAATATTCTAGATCTTGATTGTAGAAGTGTGTATACAGTTATACACCTGTATATATCATTTATGCATAATATATACACCTGTATATAGTTATAGAACTATATCTGTAGTAATATTAGTATACTATACTATTTTATAGTTATATAGGTGTCTATATATTATATGAAACTATATTATGCAACTGTATTACATACACATTAATATATGTATATATGTGTGGCTGTATATGCATATGTGTGTGTGTATATATATACACACATATATGTGGTGTGTGGATATATATATCACATAAATATACCCACCACATAAATATAAATATAAAATCTGTGGATGGCTTCACTTTCTTCTCAAATGTTCCTTTCTCCCACACACATTCACATTTCTGTTGTTGGTGATGCACAGCCGACTAATCGGATACATTTTAATTCATGAGTCTGAGATATCTTTAAAATTATTCATATTAATGCTAACTTTTGTTATGGAATTAATTTTGTGTCAACTGTTTAAGTTCTTCTATCATAGTCTGTATAAAAATGTTTCTTATTTGAGAGTTAGTTTTCAGATGTCCAAATTCTTATCTAAGTCATAGAAAACAGAAAATATCTATTTTAGTGCATAATGTATGTGCCTTACAAAATATTTTCTGACATGCCTAAGTCCATATATTCACATTCTAAGTTTTTAAATCAAGCAAAGATCTGGATCCAAGGGAAGAAAATAGTCATCCTCACATATTAATAATATATAATTATCTTGTACCTTTTGATAAATCATGAAAAAACGGGCTGATGATCTTAATACAAAGCTCACTGGTTTTTCACAAGTTATAATAGCTTTTGTGTTCATATGAAATTATTTCCACATTTGGTAATATGATTTAATATAAAACTTACTGGGACTGATTATAAATTAAAAGAATTTTCCAACATAATTAATAACTATGGTTTTGTACAGAAGAATACACAAGGCTGTTTTTTTCTTTTCTGTTAAAATGCCTAACAGAGTTTAGTGAATACCTAGTGATTGATAGACATCTTCATATTATGAACTCTTATTTCTTACCCTTATTGCTATTGATATACAGTAATACTATTTAAAGCTTTAATCCAATAGCCTGATAATTTTAATTTATAAACTATAATCTCTCAAACATCAACTCAACATAGAATGCTATACATTGATCTCTGCTTCCTTACATTAAAACAACCTTCTTCTAAGTAACTAATCAATGGTACAGTTCATCTATTTCCATTTTTGCCATTTTGCTTAACTAAAACTATTCCTTAAGGAAATTACCACTGCTGTGATGGTAGGTATTACCAGCTTTCGATCAGTATTTTTATCGAGCCTCTAGATCATTTTTTTCCCTTAGAGTTCTCTTTTACCAGGAAGAATTTTCACATTTAGTGAATAATAGAGTAAGTCATGTTTCCAGCTAATTAGTTAGATAATAATTACACTAATTTGAATAAATGAGTAAGAATATAGTACTTTCAGTTAAAATGCAATTCTCTTACCTAACCAATCTCTATACTCAGCAAAGAGGCAATATTTGCATTTGAACTTTCTGGATAAAGGATTGCTACATAATTATATTCTAATATATTCTGATTAATTTTGAGAAGCTTCAATATTAAAACTCAAGTAGAAGAATTCAAAGTTCTCAGAGGTGTAGAATTTCATTTTGACCCTAGTTCCATCTGTGATTGCAGATAACTCTATTCACATCACATAATAAGACTGAATATTTTTAAAACCTAAAATAATATTAGTACTTATTTCAATAATTCAATGAATAATTTCTTCCAAGCCATTTAATTCTTCTAAAGTAACTTACACAGATCACCCTTGAAATATATAGATACATACCTTAAAGAGGTTTCAGCCCTCCTTGTATGTAGATCCACTGGCAAATATAGCATTCAAGGATATAGTATTAACTATGAGACATAATCTTAGCTAGTTATTACCAATATACAATTGGATAAAAAACCAGAGTTAGGTAGAGACTAAGGCCACAGTCATCGTAAATCAAGTGTAGCATGTTAGAACTACTCAGGGTAATTGAGAAAGTTCAGTCCAAACTGTATTAGCTTATGTCCCCAAGCTAACAGTGCAGCTGTCCAGATCACACATTAAGAAGACCATTAGCCAACTGGACTAATTGGTTTGACTGTTTTTCCCGCTCTTTGCTTGGCTACATATAAATGCTTGATTTCCTCTCACAACTGGTCCTTTTCATTGTGTTTCCCAGTCTAACACTAAATTTTATATTACTAACAGTGTAAACATAATATATATATATATATATATATATATATATATATATATATATATATATATATATATATATATATATATATATATATCTCCCTGGAAAAACTAAGCCAGAATTTATCAACCTTTTAAAATATTCATAAATAATCAGTAAATACGTACATTGAAACTTGGCTAACGTTCTATCTTCAGCCTAATGTTTTGCATTATTTAACTGATGGCTGCTGCTCAAATTACCAGCTGGCCCATCCACACAAAGTAAGAATAGACCTGAAAGCATAAGAGTAATGTATGTATCATTTTGATTTACAAACAGCTCCTATAACAAGGAGCTGGACACTGGAATCTTTTGAATCTGGCAACTGAGAGTCTTTTCAGACAGTATGTTTTTTTGCTTTGTAGAGGAAATACTGCTTTGAACAATGGATAATAAACTTATGGAACCCACCGCAACAAACTATGTTCTGGTAGGATACATAATGAGTTCCAGAAATATTTGGGCTACTTTATAAAAGACAGAGACATAAGTAACTACTCAAGGGAAATAGAGTAGCCTAGCTACTAAGGCCTCTGTCTTGCCGTTCAGAACCACTGTTGACAAGTGAGCTTTGTACCAAACCAGGGGTAAAATCTAATGTGTCAATTTCTATGTCTTTGTGAATGTAATTATCACTCTCCTTTCTAAAGATTAGCAATATATTGGTTCTTAAGAATTTGTTCCAATGACTCCTCCCTGGATATTGAGTTACACTCTTGTTTCTAATGGCTCCCTATTCAGGTCATACTATTCTACATTATGGATCCTTCAGAGAACTTCTTTTGCCACCTGATTAACTTTGCTCATTGTGTAGAATGAATACACTGATAAAGAGAAACTTCACGTTAGTTATCTTTGGGCAGTGTTTTCCACACTTATAATATTAGCGCAATAGGAAATGAAACTTGCCAAGTCTGGGGCATATCTTCACAATAAAATTAACAAATCGAAGCACCAATAAATCCACAAATATTAATTTGCCAAAGACTGTTAAAGGTCACCCTTTAATTTCAGCCTTGACACTTTCTGGAAAACAAGTAATATATTTTATAATGACCGTTTTTAAAATCCCATAATTTCTCAACATTTTATTTGTTAATTCTTCTAGATATTAATATCTCTGACTTAAGCCTGGTCTTCATGGTAGTCATAATTGACTTGGGAAAATTAAATGTACGATAGTTTTAAAGCTAACAAAGTGAGTTTTATTTGTAACTCGGATAACAGAAAACCCTGAAGAAAGCATATGCTCTAAGAGAATGTAATCACCGATTGAAGCCATGATGGGAAAGGCAAGGTCTGAGATTGGCTTAGAGCAGAGTGTTAGAAGTATCTATTAACATGCAGAACCTAGAGAACAACTCAGGATTAGGAAGAGTGGCATGGGTAAAAAGCTAAGTTAAACATAAATGTTGAATTTAAGTCCCATGGTTCTGTTTTTAGTATGTTTGCCTCAGATCTATTCCTACCTTTTCTTTGCTTTTCTGTGTGTAGCAAGGGAGATGATCGACTCTATGTACTGGTTTCCATTCAAGTTAAGCCAATAGGAAGCACTGGAGAAAAATAGGACGATGAAAGAGAGAAACCAAAGAAACTGCCTATCTCTGCCGTTGGTGGTTTCTCTGGCATTGACCCCAGGGCTCAAGATTCCAGTAAACCACATCTCCATTTGTCCCATGAGAGGAGAATTAAAGCTGGATTTCTAGGAGTCTCCTCATTTTGCCCCTGACTTATCACTCTGGTTTTGCCAGTATAAAAATTTCTTGATTTAAATTCCACCTGATTTTAATACACAGAATGGTTTCTGAAAACATTATTTTACCAATCCTGGCTAGACCCCAGTGAAAACATCTAAACTGGGGAGTTGGGACTTCCTATTCTGATGCCCTTATATACGACTGTAGAATAAAGATTGTTTTCACTCTTCAAAAAAAATTTTTTTAACTACTTTGTAGGATGAGTATTCTAAAACCAATTAGTTGAGGTATAGCTTAAACACTATAAAACTCACTAATTTTAGATGTATAGATCAATTTTTAATGTTCAGAGTGAGTAGCCAACACCACAATCAAATGTTTAGATCATTTGTGTCAGTTCACAAATAAACTTCATGACCATTTCAGTCACCCCCTATTCCTACCCCTAGTCCCCCCAGGCAACCACTATTTCACTTTCCATTTCTATAGTTTTGCCTTTTTAGATCATTTCATGCAATGGAATCACACAATATATGGTTCTTTTGTGTGTGGTTCCTTTCGTTTACCATAATATATTCAAGGTTCAACTATGTTGTAGCATGTATCTATACTTGATTCCTTTTTATTGCTCAATAATATTCTATTGTGTGGACATACTACATTTTTATTTCATTCACATGGCCATTCGAGTTGTTCTCGAACATTTTTGCTATTATAAATAGCAAACATTTTTGCTATTATAAATAATGCTACTATGGACATGTGCTCACGAATCTTTGTGCAGACCTATATTACTATTTTTCTTGGGCATATCTGAAAGTTGAATTGTGGGGTCCAATGGCAAATCTACCTTCAACATTATAAGAGAGGTCTAGTAAGAGCTAGATCCTTTGGTAAACACACATATATCAGAGTGGGTAACTTTCCATGAAACTCTAGAATCTTGCTAATTTAACATCTGTGGTGGTCCTGAGTTATACCTTCCATAATGAAGGCCTTGTTGCATGTTTCAACATTAAGAAAGCAAAATACTTGCTGGAACTCTCTGCATCATACTGGGAATAAATTCTACATTTGGGACACATGTTCCTGATGCATTTACAAATGTCCCAAAAGGCTCCCAGCTCTGAATGAGCCTGAGGGAAAAAGAGGCTTTCCACAAGGTCCAGACTCAGTGACAAAGTGGTTCTACTCATTAGTCCTCTACAGCCTACTGGAATCAATGAGCCTGCCATATCCTGAAGCAGATGGGGCAGTTCAGGCATTATCTGACCTGTGAATCCCGGGACAAGTTCTGAGAATTTTGTACCAAACTAATATTCTCTTTGGCCAGTAACTACTCACTTTTAGGTTTTTGTTTGGTTTGGTTTGCTTGTTTTGCTTTGCCAGTGGGTTTTGATAGATCCTATGACAATCCCTAACAGACAAATCAAGAGGAGACTCCCAACTATTATTGTTATTCATTTTTAAGATGTTTATTTATTTTTGAGATAGAGAGCACTCACACAAGTATGGGAGGGGCAGAGAGAGAGAGAGAGAGAGAGAGAGAGAGAGAGAGAGAGAGAGAGAGAATCTGAAGCAGGATCTAAGTTCCAAGCTGTCAGCAGAGCCCGATGCAGGGTTCAAACCCACAAACTGTGAGATCATGACCTGAGCTGAAGTCAGACATTTAACGCATGAGACGAGACACCCAGGTGCCCCACAGTATTATTATTTCTAGAGAGAGGACTCTTGACTTTCTATAAGCTGTGATAAAATCTAACGTCCTAAAGGTGGACACTATGAAAACTTGGACTCAAAAAGTACATCATAGTTTAGCGCCATAAATTTAGTCATGCTCTGCAATATTTCATCAATAAATAAAAATGACATTATAATAAAAATGGCTGGCGTTCACAATGAATGATTTTATTTTGCATTTCAGTGTTTCTTTGAACGTGAGGGTTTGATGTTATAATGACTAGTACTTTGGGAAAAACCAAAAGCTAGCTAATTTTCTATGAAACTTGAAAAAACAAACTAACTTTTAAAATGCCTAATTGCACTCAGTTTGTTGAACATTAAAATAGAATTTGAATGAGTCTCTGGCTGGCTTTGTGCATTTTTGGCCCTTCCCTTAGTTTTAACAATGTATTTATAAATAAAAATAGATTCATGCTTTAAAACTATAGCTGTGTCAGTCACATCCATTAAGTTCTGCAAGACAAGAGTTTTTATTTTAATAACGCTTCATCATCTTCACATGCCAGATGCACTGCTGTTTCAAAGTGTTTCCAGAGAAGTCATGAGTTTATAAATTATTTTATACAGATGAAAACAGCTTCTGTTTACAATAATCTCCCCTTCTAGTATTAAGTGCAAAGAAGTAACATTCATTAAAACAGCAAGGGTTAGCCTTTTGATAAAAAGGATATTCTCTTCTAACAAATCTGCCTAAATAATTGCCAGAAGACTCCTTTTAACACCGTGGAAATAGAGGTGAATTCCTGAATGGTTTGAAGCAAAGAACAACTCTTACTAGAAAGTTCGCAGCTGGATGAAGCGCTAGGAAGGAACGGGTAGAAAAAGTGATATTGACTTTAAATACCATAGTAACTTCCTTTTTAAGTATTCTGATAATAACAGTGTTTTGAAGACAGTTCTCCCTGGCTTCCCAAGATAGTCAAATCATGGGGCACGTGGGTGGCTCAGTCGGTTAAGTGTCCGACTTCAGCTCAGGTCACGATCTCGCAGTCCATGAGTTCGAGCCCCGCGTTGGGCTCTGGGCTGATGGCTCAGAGCCGGGAGCCTGCTTCCGATTCTGTGTCTCCCTTTCTCCCTGCCCCTCCCCCATTCATGCTCTGTCTCCCTCTGTCTCAAAAATAAATAACTGTTAAAAAAAATTTAAAAAGAAGATAATCAAATCATAACATATTCAATTACAAATAGATGGAAGTGCTCTCTAAAGGAGAAGGGAGAAGAAAAAGCTGAGAAAGCAAGCAATGTACTGTGTGAATGGATAGTGTCATGTATACTGACCTGAGTTGAGTTTGAGGTAAGACAGTGACTAAGAAATTCATTTTTTATTGAAGATGACGTCATAGTACACGTACTGTTTGGCACCACCCAAACAGAGAAGCACCATGATAGCCTGATGACACGAATCACCCCAGTTGCAATGTGACCTTGTCCTCCTATTCTGACAGTGGGCTGTGCCATGTACCTTGTTTAGGCCAATAGGATGCTAACATAAATGATGCAGAGGCTCGTGAAAACACCTGCATGTTTCTGTTCATTCATGTTCTCTATCACCAAATGGTCCATGTCCATGTGAACTTTCTGAATGATGAGGAACGAATGGCATGCTGACATGCATGCACACTATTAATAAATGGTTATTGTTTTAAGCAATAAGATGTTGGCATGGTTTCTTATGCCGTACTCTGGTGGCAATGCAGAAGTGACATTAAGTGAAAGAAAAGCATTAAGTGGAAGAGAAATGAGAGGATGTAATTAATTAACCAAGATAAAGACCCTCAGGCATCGATGTTTCTTTTCAATCAAGAACTATTTTATGTGCAAATTCTGTAAGAAGTCTGTTCCTATCACTCAAAAGAATAATTAAGACACCTATTACAAGATAACAGTTCTCAGTAGGACACGCACACAATGAGCTTAAGTATTAAAAAGTAAAGAGGGTTTTAGATTACATCCATATTCTCAAGTCCTTCTTCCAACTTATAGTTGCATCCTAGACCTCACTTAAGTGACAAACTTAAGAGGATCCTGAAAATTCCTGTCATTGATTGAATAATGTCTCTCAAACAGATGTCTAAGTTCTAACCCCTTGAACACACAAATCTGACTTAATTTGGAAAAAAGCACCTTTGCAGATGTAAATAAATTAAGAATATCCAGATAAGATCATCCTCAGTTAGGGTAAGCCTTAAATACAATAGTCAGGGTCCTTAGAGGAAATACAGAGAGAAGGCCATGTAAAGATGAAACAAATTATAGTTAGGTTGTCACAAGCCAAGGAACACCAGAGGCTGAAAGAAGCATAGAAAGATTCTCTCCCAGAATCCCTAGAGGGAACGTGAACCCACCAACACCTGCATTTTTTACCTAACCTCCAGACCTGTGAAAGAATAAAATTCTCTTGGGTTAAGCCACCCGACTTGTGCCAATTTTTTGTGACGGTCCTAGGAAACTAATACAGGTAGAAAGGCACAGAGACTTTGGGGCTGGAGGGAAAATATGGTGGTGAGTTTCCTGGGTTTTCTTGTTGCCTCCTGGACAGGAAGCTACAGAAAAATCTTTGGCCAAGAACTGAAAACAGGTATAGAGAAAATAAGCAAACAATGAAAAGACTACTCCCAAGCCAGAAGGACCTAGAAAGCAGCATAACAGAACAGAAAATCTTTTTGACAACATGTGCCCTACTGCAGTCAAACAGCAGCGGAAACACCTGACCCCCTCACCCTTGCGGTTTCAGTAGAGCTAAGTGATTTTCTACTTAGGCCTGGTAGAAGCAGGCTACAGTGCTCACATTTCCCTACCAGGATGGCATTGGAGGGGCCAAGTCAGGGGCTGAATTTTAAAGGTTGGTGGAAACAGGAAGCAGTGTCCCCATTCCTCTGATCCAGTTTGTTTGTCCAGGTAGAATTAGTAGGAATAGGCAGAAGTCTGAATGCTTGTCACCATCCAGCAACATCAGAAGTGAAGAAAGGAGGGACGCCTGGATGGCTCAGTCAGTAACGCGTCTGACTCTTGATTTTGGCTCAAGCCATGATCTCATGGTTCCTGGGATGAAGCACTATGTCAGTTTCGACACTGACAGCACAGAGCCTGCTTGGGATTCTCTCTCTTTGCCCCTCCCCTGCCTTCTCTCTCTCTTTCCTAAACAAACAAACATTTAAAAAAAAGAGTGAAGAAGGGAGAACAAAATGGAGTTAGTCTGTTCTCCACTACACCCAGACGTTCCCTCATGTCACCAAAGCCTAACAGGGAGCTGAAATTCCACTCCCACCAGCATCAGTATGGTGAAATGAAGTGACAGGAGATGAGCACCTCCTGTTGTGAGCAAAGACCAGAAGAAAGCCGAGCTTACTCTCCACTGAAGCAGTAATGAGGCAGTGCTGATGCTTGGCTTTTGCCAGGAGTGTTAATGGGGCTGGGAGAGAGCTGTATTTCCACCCTAATCATATTCAGTGAGGCAGTGTGAATCAGCACCCCACTTTTATCAGGGTGGTTTTAGTGGAGTCTAGCAGGAAAATGAAAATCCCCTTCTACCTAAACCTGCGCACAACAACCAAAGAGGGTTACTTATGTTCTAAAAATAAGATTAAATGGGATTCAAAGTCTTATCACATGATTTCCAAAATATCCAGGGCACAATCAGTAGTCATTCATCATTCCAGGAATTTTTCCAAACCAGGAAATTCACAACATGAATGAGCAAAGACAATAAACAGATGCCAACAATGAGATGACCGAGATGTTGGAATTATTTGATAAGGATTTTAAAACAGACATAAGAATGCTTCAATGTACAGTTATGAAAATGCTTTAAAAATGGAAAACAAAAACTCCGAGCAAGGACATAGATGATCTAAAAAAATTACCAGTGTGAAATCAAAGAATTTAAAATGCAATAACTGAAATAAAAAAAGAATCCTTGGAAGGTTCAAAAATAGATTGGAGGCCACACAGAAAGGAATCTGTGAATTCAATGACAGATCATGTGGAAACAAGTATTTAAAATATAGTATTACCACTTTTTTTTAAAAAAAAGATTCAAGGTTCGAAGAATATTGTTAAAATGTCCATTTAATTGCAAACAATCTACAAATTCAGTTTAATTCCAATAAAGATACCAACAGCATTTTTCACACAACTGGAACAAATAGTACTACAATTTGTATGGAACCACAAAAGACTCAGAGTGACCAAGCAATCTTGCAAAAGAACAAAGCGGGAGGTACCACAATTCCAGATTTCAAGATAGAATACAAAGCAGTAGTAATCACAACAGTATGGTACTGGCACCAAAATAGACACATAGATCAATGGAATAGAATACAGAGCCCAGAAATAAACCCATACCGATATGGTTAATTAATCTAGGACAAAGGAGTCAAAAATATACAACAGGGAAAAGACCATCTTCTTGAATAATTGGTGTTGAGAAAATAGGACAGCCACATGCAAAAGGCTGAACCTGGACCACTTTCTTACACCATACACAAAAATAAACTCAAAATGGATGAAAGACCCAAACATCAGACCTGAATCCGTACACTTCCTATAGGAAAACAAAGGCAATCACCTCTTAGACATCGGCCTTAGCAACATTTTTCTAGATATGCTTCCTGAAGCAAAGAAAACAAAAGCAAAAATTAGCCATCACGGCTACATCAACATAAAAAGCTGTTGCACAGTGAAGGAAACCATCAACAAAACAAAAAGGCAAACTACCAAATGAGAGAAGATATCTGCAAATGATGTATCCAATAATGGGTTAATACCCAAAATCTATCAAGAATTTAAACAGTGATTTAAAAATGGGCAAAGCATCTGAATAGACATTTTCCCAAAGACCTACAGATGGCCAACAGACACATAAAAAGATGTTCATCACTAATTATTAGGGAAATGCAAATCAAAACCACAAACTATCACTTTATACTTGTCAGAATAGCTAGAATCAAAAAGACAAGAAGTAACAAGCACTGATGAAGATTTGGAGAAAAAAGAACCCTTATGCAGAATAGGTGGGAATGTAAACTGGTGAAGCCATTGTGGAAAAAAGCATGGAGATTCCTCAACATTTTTAAAAAATTACAATACCACATGATCTAATAATTCCACTACTGGTTATTTATCCAAAGAAAGTGAAAATGCGAATTCGAAAAGGTATAATGCATCCCTATGCTTACTGCAACATTATTCACCACAGCCAAGATACAGAAGCAACCCAAGTGTCCATTGACAGATGAATAAAGAAGAAGCGGTATATCTGTATTTCTAATGGAATATTACTCAGTCATAAGAAGGAGATCTTGCCATTAGCGACAACATGAATGGACCTAGAGTTTATTAAGCTAAGTGAAATAAGTCAGGCAAAGACAAATACCATGTGATTTCACTTAACCACGGAATTAAAAGAAAAAAAACAAACAAACAAAAAAAGAAACAAAGAAAAAGCAACAGATTGTTCTCTGTGTTTAAGAAACTGCTTGTTGCCAGAGGGAAGGTGGTTGGAAGGATGGGTGAAGTAGATCAAGGGGATTAAAAGGTACAAACTCCCTTTAAAAAAAAAAATTAAATGTTTATTTATTTATTTTTTGAGAGAGAGAGCGCCCTAGCAAGCGAGCCGGGGACAGGCAGAGAGAGAGAGTGAGACACGTGTGAAGCAGGCTCCAGGCTCTGAGCTGTCAGCACAGAGCCCAACACGGATCTTGAACCCATGAACTATGAGATCATGACCTAAGCTTAAGTTGGACGCTTAACCAACTGAGCTACCCAGGCACCCCCAAGCCCCCATGTTTAAAATAAGTCACAGGGACATCTGGGTGGCTCAGTTAGTTGAGCGTCCAGCTTCAGCTTAGGTCATGATCTCCCTGTTCCTGAGTTCGAGCCCCACGTCAGGCTCTGTGCTGACAGCTCAGAGCCTGAAGCCTGTTTCAGATACTGTGTCTTCCTCTCTCTCTCTGCCCCTCCCTCACTCATGCTCGCTCTCAAAAATAAACATTAAAAATTAAAATAAGTCACAGACATGAAAAGTGCAGTGTAGGGAATATAGTCAGTATTCTAATAAAGTTGTATGGTGATAGGTGGTGACTATACTTATGATAATGAATACTGAGTAATGTGTACAACTGTTGAATCAATTTGCTGTATACCTGAAACTAATATAATATTGAATGTTAATTATACTTCAATTTCGAGGAAAAAAAGGTCAAAGAAATACCTAGTTGTGAATCAAACTGAAATATATAAAGGATCTGTATGCTGAAAGTTATGACATTGATGAAAAAATTTTAAATATCTAAATAAACTACTTGAAGATTCATAGAATGGAACATTCAATATAGTAAAGACTTACATCTCCCCAAATTGATATGAAGACTAACACAATTTCTAACAATATCCCATCAAGATATTTTATAGATACAGGCAAGTTTATGTTTAAAATTACATGGAAAGGGAAAGGAACTAAAATATCAAATGCTAAGTAAAATTCTAAAAACAAAGTGGGAAGAATTGCTCAATCTTATGTCTGTTTACTACATGTCTACAGTAATCACGTCAGTATGGTTTTGGTGGAAGGATACATGGATCAAGGAACAGAACGGAGAACCCAGAAATAGACTAACATAAACATGTCCAACTGAGGTTTGAAAAAAGTACAAAAGCAATTCAAATGGAAGACAAATCATTCCAGTAAAGAGTGACGGAACAGCTGTATATAAATAGACATATCCATAAAGAACCACAACCTAAGCTTAACAATGTACGCAAAATAAATTTTAAAAAAATCATGGATTTCATTGTAAAACATAATAAGAAAACTTAGAGGTGACAGCATGGCGAACATCTTTAGCATTTAGCTACACAAAGAGTTCTTAGATAGGACATGATCCATAAATCGTAATAAATTGGACTTCACCACAATTAAACTCTTCTGCGGTAAAAGACCCAGTTGAAAAAAGAAAAGGACAGCGACACACTGGTAGAAAATATTTGCAAACCACACATCTGACAAAGGCTAGTATCTAGAATGTGTGAATAATTCAAATGCAACAGTAAAGCAAGCAATTCAATTATAAAATGGAGATACACCTAAGCACACGCTTCACCAAAAAGCAAATAAATATGACAAATTCTTGCACATTACAACATATTTGAAATCATTAGCCATTAGGGAAATGAAATTAAAACTGTAACAAAATATCATATGTATCAGTACAGCTAAAATAAAAAAATAGTGATAATACCAGATGAGGAGGGATGCAGAGAAACTGACACTCTCATACACTGTTGATGACAATGTAAATTGTTAAAGATGTTTTGGAAAATTGGTTGGCATTTTCCTATAAAACTAAACATGCACTCATTACATGACCCAGCAATTGCTCTCTTGGGCATTTATCCCAAAGAAATATACATATATTTGCACAAATATCTCCACAGGAATGTTCATAACAACTTTGGAATAGCAAAATATGGAAAATTTCCCACAGGTCTTTGAACTGGTAAATAGTTAAAAAGTACCCTGCTACCATCTATTTGGCTCCTCAGCAATAAAAAAGATGAACTGCTTATACATGCAACAACCCGCAAAGACCTCAAGAGCATGCTTTATTAAAATTCATCTTCCAAAGTTTCATATTGTAGCATTCCATTTATACAGCATTTTCAAATGGCAAAACTAAAGAGATGGAGAATACATTATTGGTTGCCAGGGGCAGGGAAGAGTGTGGGGGACATATGTAAACCCAGGGAAATAGCACAAGGGAGTTCTTTGGTGGTGATGGACCCATCCTGCATCTTGATTTTGGTAGTAGTTACTCAAATCTCCATACTAAATAAAATTGGACGGAACTACCAACACACACACCCCACACAAACAAATATATGCAGGTATAAAGTGGTAAAAGCCAAATAAAATCTACAGAGGAGTTAATAGTTATATACCAATGTGAGTATCCTGGTTTTGATATTGTACTGACATTACAGTGCTGGCCACCATTGATGTAGGTTGAATAAAAGATATAGGAGACTCCATACAATATTTGTCCATAATTTTTGCAGAATAAAGTTTAAAAAAGAACTTTGAACTTTAGAACTTGACTTTTTAAAGTGTAGACAATATTAAACAGTAATACAAAATTGTATGGATATCCTATTTTGATACTAACTCAGATTTTAAAAATTCTGATTTTATGCCTGTCAAAGATGTTATTTAATTGCCAGAATTATGCTACACTGTGAAAAGTTAAGTTCACAAGAAGATTTAGTATCAAGTGCTCTTAATAACTAATAAGAATTTTATTTACAGGTTTTGTCATCTCATCACCATTATGGTTATACATATACTTATATGACCTTTTTTTTTTTTTTCAGTCAGGATTAGTCCAATGCATGACATGGTCAATTTGATAGAAATTGAACTTCCTGAAAAGAACCTTGAATGGGAAATATCAATACTTAATAAGGAACATTCTAAGAATCCTAGGTAAGATGTTAAGAGTTACAAACAATGAGTACAAATTCACACCATAGCCTTATATCTGTTCTAAGGGGGTGCTTCGGTATGTTTTAAGTTAGTGCAAGCCTACACTGTCCAAGGGTATCATTAATATTTTCTTCTATTTCTTTCCTACCCCACAACTAAAGGGTCTGAAGATCATATTCCCTCTCTTCTTTCAAGATCCAATTAGCTGTCATCCTAATATAAGCTACAACCAGCCCTCCCCAAGATTACTGCCATGTCTTTCTAGGTGGTCTCCCTCCTTTGCCTTTGCCCCTATACCGTTCTCAACAGAGAATAAGGATATATAAAAATTGAGTCAGATCTTGTCATTCCTCTGCTCATAATCCTCCAATGACTTACTTTCTCACTCAGAGTAAAAGCTAAGTTCTTACAATAGCCTAGAGGGTGTCTTATGTGATCATTTACTACCTGTCTGACCACCTCATCTCAAACAACTCCCTCTTGATCATTCCATTGCTCAGTATCAGCCTCCATACTCTTCTTTAGGGCAAGAATGCTCCTGATTCTGGACATTCACACCTGCTATGTGTTCTGTTTGGAACCTACTTCCTACATGTAAATGCATGGCTCTGCCCTTTACCTCCTTCCACTATCTGTTCAATCAACTCATTTTTGAGGCCTTCCCTGATTATCCTATTTGATTATTTTTTAAGCATCCATAACATTTAACACAATTGCACACATCTTACTTGGTTATTTATTGATTATCTCCCATATTCTAGAAAATTAGCTCTATAGGGCAGTAAGGTTTACATTGGTCTAGAAAGGGGGTAGTCACCCATGAAACCTACTCTTCCAAGAAGGCCTTCACCAAGCACAACTTTCCTTTAAAGATCTTTTTTCTTTCCTCCACCCACACTCATTACAGAATGCTGAGATATACTACAGACAAAATGAACACCAAGTTCTCAGACTGAGCAACCCTAAATGAAATGAAACAATTAGAACTCATTTAAGGAGACAGAGCCAATATAAAAGTCTCAAAATTTGCTTAAATTTAACAAAGTGCATTTAATAAAATGTTCAATGTTCTGGCATAAGAACTTCATGTTTATTTAGGACTTACATATCTACTATATAATAATATTACATTTTAGATACACAGAATTCAAAAATGTTTGAAAATATTATCATTATAAAGATGCAGAATAGGAGGCTCAGAGATACTGCAGTGTGTAGGCCTGTTAGAAATCAGGACTGAAATTTGAGCCTCTCATTATTCTGTATCAGTTGCTTGCATTTTGCATTATTCTTTGCTGTTCATTAACAATGACGTTTGGAAATTGGGGGTGGTGGTGACAATTCCATAATGCATTTTAATAAAGAAAATAACTTTATTATTGTTCATAACTGAAAAATTAGTAAAAGCAAATAAAGCTGTTCAGGCTCAATAATCAAAATAATTCAAATTTAAGACACTGGATACATTTTTAATGATTATATTCAGTGTTGGCAAGTGTGTAGTAAAAAGATAGCCTCTTCTCCTGCCAGGAGTTATAAAAAGGAGTCTCTCTTTGGAGGATAAATTGGCAATGTATATCAAGAGTATTTTAAATGTTAATATTTTTTGATTCCGTAAATCAACTGCTGGGAATTTGTCCTAAGGAAAAGCACAGAGTTCTCCATAAAAGTGTTCAGTACATTTAAAAAATAACAACAAAAATATCAGTGGTATCTTTAAAGCAAATGAATAAAAAAAATTACCATCATTGTAATTCCATACCAATTGTATTCAACCTTAAAGTCATGATTTCAAAGAATTTTAATGACATAATGCCTTTGATATAAGATGTAATAAAAGACTATGAAATTATAACATCTTATTTTTATCATTAACCCTGTTCCTTGCTATGTGTGACTGGAAATGGAAAAGTTATTTCTACAGTCTCTTTGTGTTGATGGCATGTATCTGTTTTGCACCTAAGCAGTGAGGACTTTACTTAGTAAAGTGGAAGGGGAGACTGATGGCCCTCATCTTTGTCCCCACCTGAGACCCCGTGAGACTGAAGGGTAGTTACTGCCCTGGGATAAGCAACTCTCCCAGAATAAAGATCACAGGCAAGTATCCAAGTTCTTTGCCACAAATACGGTTGATCTCAAAACAGCAGTGGAGTATGGAACTGAAGCTATAACTTCACTTAAAAGCTTAAGGCTATCCTTCCTATTCACTCTGTTTTCTTAATGTCCCTCACCCCTGAAATTAGAATGTGGTATAAGTTTTACACACACACACACACACACACACACACACACACATATTATATTGCTTATATATATATATATATATATATATATATATATACACACAGCTAAAGGGATTTTGTTATTCCTTGGTAACATCACAGTTTAATTTTTATATATACATATATATATATTATATAATATATATACATATATACATTATATATATAATATCATATGCATATATATTATATATTATATATATGTATATATATATTATATTGCTAAAATATATTGCATATATATATACACACACACATACATATAGAGCTAAAGGGATTTTGTTATTCCTTGGTAACATCATAGTTTAATTTCAGATGGGAATTAGCATATATTTTTATTATATATTATTATTATATTATATTTTATTGTATTATATTATACTTTATTATTTTGTATTATTTTATTCTATTATTCTATATTCTATATTGTATTATATATTGTCTATGTGTGTATATATGTATGTATATATGTGTGTGTATATATATGTGTGTATGTATATATGTGTGTATATATATATGTGATATATATTGTGTGTGTATATATATATATATATATATATATATACACACACACACACACATAGAGAGAGAGAAGCATCATTTTAACTTTTTCCCGTGAGAATTAAAACAATAATTTTCCTAGTATGATTGTGTGAAGAGCATCAAACTCCGAACTATGCTTTTCACAAAAGCCACTTAACTAGTTATAAATGGCCATAACTTTGACATCCAACAGAGATTAGGCCAGCTGCAATTGGTTTCTCCTATACTCTATAATGTATTAAACGTGTAATGGTGGGGAGGATGAACAATTAATCTCATGGAGACATATACTCAATAACTCTGGCTACCTCTCAACATTAGGTTTATTAGAGAATTATACATTGTTTTCTATGTCTAATCTTTTGCTGTTAAGTTCATAGTCTATTTTGTATTACTTTCTATATATTTTAGTGAATGTACACTTATTTTTTAGTGAATGTACACTTAAATTTTTTATAATGAGGCACATTAACATATGTCTCATATGTTTCATAAAACATATACGAAATTTCAGTAGCAGAGGTTGAAACAATTACTTACAATTTATTTAATGTCTATACACAATGACTTCCCAAATATCTACTGCCTTTACTGATGATGGTATGATGTAATATCAGTAACATGGTTTGGGGAGTGAGATATGCATTATAATCTCAGTCCAACAACTTGAAATCTGTTTGATTTTAAACACCTGACCTTCGAGTATTTCTGCACCTTAAAAGCGCCTATTAATAATATCTACCTTTCACGGTTTGGATGAAGCTTAAATAAATTAATATGAAAAACTGTATTGCATAATGTTTAGTTTATATTAGATGGCTATTAAAGAAATTTATAAACTTCACTATGGTTTTGTTTGAAAAGTAATGATTCATCAGAGTCCTTTTTTGCTTGAGCTTAGCATGAAATATCAATTTTTTGAAGGCAAACTACTTGAATTTTAATATCTTCTCTTCTGCCCCAGCCAACCCCCTATCATCCACTTCCTTCCAAAAACTGATTTTATTGTGGCACAGATGTAAATGAGCAGTTGTAAAGTATGTCCTAAATTCCTGGCAACCTGCAGGGCTCAGGCTGTTTGAGTATTGTAAAGCAAATACTTTTTTCTTTCATCATAAATTCCTTGAAACATAAGACTGATTTCTGGCCTAACTGGTGAGCCAGGAAATTGAATTATTGTTCTGAATGTCATTTTGGTAGTTGACTCACTTCTAAGGTACCTTCAGTAAATAGTTAGCTTAAAAGGCTAATTGAAACACTCCTGCAAGAAGGTAGGCTGTCAATAGCAGAACTCATTGAACATATTGTACCGAAATATGAAATAGTGTAAAAAGCTAGTTGAAATTCTGCCCGGTTCAAATACTATACAAGTAGATGTGGCTCCTGAATGAGGAGGTCCTCATTATTTGAACAATTTTTTTATGTTTCAAGTCTGAGCAAATATTATAATATAGAAATGGAATTGGAAGTCAGACAATCCTTACAAGTTGAAAGCATGGCTCCCATTCTTGGAAGAGAGCAATCCAGTCAAGGAAGTCCCTGTCAACAAGACGAAAGAACATTTCAAGTAACTTACAAATAACCATCAGCATGCGTGCACACATAAATATAAAATGCTTAATAATCAATGATCACTGATATAAAGAATCTCTCTGAACTAGTGAAGTTGAGGCCAGCTAGAAATAGGAGATGGGATTCCAAAACCGTCCTTTCTAGAAGCCGAGAAAAGCAGAACTGGCAAAAAGTAATACAAGGGCACCCAGGACAGTCATCAGGCTCTCTTGAAAGCTATTCAGACCACTGGGACTTAGTTTGGTTTTGTTTGATGAAACTGAATGTAGTTTGTCTCACAATGGAGAATCACTGTAGGATTTTTAACATGATTTTCCTAAAATGACTGTTCCTAAGTAGATCTGCATATATATTGGAATTGGTAGATATGGAGAGGTAGATTAGAATATAAAGAGATTTAATTAGAAGAGATAGACAATCAAGTGTTAGATGCATGATTGTAGATTTGCAAAGACGTGTATGTGTAAAAGCCCTCTCTTAAAAACAATTACTTGGGAAAATATACAAATGAAAAGCTTAGTAATATTTGGTAATTTGAAACTCAAAGCACCTTTTGAGTGAAGAACATAAATATATTGGTGTAGGTTTTTACTACACAGATATGGGAAAAATTGATAGCAATTCAGTAGGTAAATTTATCAAAAGCATCATAGAAGTATTTATATTATGTATTGCTATGCCTCAATTTTTTACAGTACTTTGGGGAGACTGTTTTTTAACTCAAAAGCACAAAAAATAAAATCAGAATTCTACCACCCATAAGCAAAACTAGGGGCTCCTGGGTAGCTCAGCTGGTGAAGCGTCTAATTCTTGATTTTAGCTCAGGTCATGATCTCACCATTTGTGAGGTTGAGCTCCCCATCAGGCTCTGCGCTGACAGCAGGGAGCCTGCTTGGGATTCTCTGTCCCCCTTCTCTGCTCTTCCCTCACTCTCTCTCTCAAAATAAATAAACTTAAAAACAAAACAGTTTACAAAAGTATCTCAGATCATTTATTTGCATTTTGACACAAATTGAGAAAATCTGCATATAAATGCCCTTCTTTTATATTTAACATGACATCATAAACGTCTTCTATGCCTTTAATATTTTATAGTAATTTAATAACTCTATGTCTTATTGCAGGGATATACCATAATGAATTTATTCATTCCAAATTTCTGCAATAAAAATTCAACAAATATTTGCCTTTAAATTTTTGAACATATTTATTCCCAATTTAAAGAAATCACCATCTCAGATTTTAAGTCCTTTTGAATTTTGAGATTTAAATGGCCAAAATGCCCTACTCAACATTGTACAGATTCACACATCCATCAGTATTGGTGGGAGTATGCACTCTGTACTACACACTAATGTTAGATATTGTATTTTTAAAAAACTGTTCAGTTATATAGGATAAAAACTGTTCAGTGATATAGGATTTTTCTCTCATCACCAACTTATTTGGCAATTCTCTGACTAGACTGGGCACTTATTTTTCATATGTTTATTAACCACGTATTAAGGTAAGTATTCAGTGCAAAGAGATCAAAGTGAGTACTCTGTGAACCACACAGGTCAGGGTCTAGCAGGTTGGGATCACAGAGCTGGCCATGTCTGTATTGGCACAGTATTTTGTGGAGATCCCTCCAGACTGAGGTTAGAGTTGCTCCTAACGACTAGGAGAGTCTAAGCTTGCAAGCTGGGCATTCATGGCCTTCATTAAAGGTAAAGGAGGCAGAATCTGGGGAAACCAAGCAAACACTGGCTAAAGACCAAAAATGGGGGGCGCCTGGGTGGCGCAGTCGGTTAAGCGTCCGACTTCAGCCAGGTCACGATCTTGCGGTCCGTGAGTTCGAGCCCCGCGTCAGGCTCTGGGCTGATGGCTCGGAGCCTGGAGCCTGTTTCCGATTCTGTGTCTCCCTCTCTCTCTGCCCCTCCCCCGTTCATGCTCTGTCTCTCTCTGTCCCAAAAATAAATTAAAAACGTTGAAAAAAAAAAAAAAAAAAAACAACAAAAAAAAACCAAAAATGGATTTGTTTTTGCATTTATTGCAATCACTTGATCAGGTGGCCAGTCCATAAGTATGGATTTTTGGTATTTATGCAAACTATAATCTAATCTGATAATTATGCCACATTCCGGCACCTGAGCAGCACAAAATGTATACAAATTAATAGTTCACATTTCAAGTTCATAGAAAATTATCCCCTCTGAGAAAAGGACTTGCCTTCACATAAATTTAGGAAAAACCACACCATTTATTTCCCTCTTGGAAATTTATATTGCTTATTAGACATTCTGAAGAATCTTAAAGTTACTTATTTAATTATAACCTGGTGTTTACAAAATTTGTCAAAATTTGTGTGTGGTAAGAAAGTTGGTCTGTAATATCCATTTGTTTCCACTGAGAGGAATATTCTTCACAGAACAATCAGAAAAGACTGATTTAAATAACAAAATATTAGACTTTGAAGCCATTTAAAAATAGGTTTAAATCTGGATGCTGCTGCTCATCTATTGTATGACATAGTAAAAATTCTTTGGCAAATTACTCAGTATTTTTGAAAATCCATTTTCTTTTCTACAAAATTAAAGCTAGTTAATTTTCAGGGCTCTTTCTGGATTAAGCAATCACATTGTCTTATGGGATATAGTAGAAATTTAATTGATTTTAGATACCATTAATATAAATGTCTTTTAAGATACTCAACATTTACTGAGAAGTATCAAAACCATTTTTTTCCAAGAAAGTCGTGTTTTGTATTAATTCATACACTTAGTAATGCCCATGGAAGAAATCCTGGTTGCTTAACGTAAACAACCAGGTCAAGCTTACTCTTTATTGCCTATGTAAATTGTTGGCTTACAAGAAGGTATGTACATTTAAGAATAAAAAAGTTTTAACATTATATTAAATGAATTAAATAATCCAACTGCATATGTATTTTTCACATATTGAAATCTTACAAAAATTGTAATTGCCTAGTAGTCCTTAAGACCTAGTTAATTCACTAAAATACCTAGGTTTTCTCTGATGAAGTTAAAAAACATGAATTCCACATAGTATTACTGTAAAATGCTTCAACTTATCTTTAAAATACACAAATAAAAGAGGACTTATTTGTGAGTATATATATACCACATTACGGATATGGCCTTCAGAATTTATAGGCTTTTATTAATAAGAGTACTAATAGCAATCCAGTCCTATGTGCACATTTTTTGGGAAAATAGCCAAAGGGCTGGTAATAGCTAAAAAAATTTTTTTAATTAAAAAAACACAGGCATTAGCCATTAGTCATGCACACACAAATTCCTGTAGTGAATTACATGCACTCATATTTCATCACTGTTGCACCGTGTTAGAAATTTAAATTGATCATGACGCCTTTCAGCTGCTCTTGATGACAACACAATACCCTGGGCATCTCTCTCCCTTGAGCAAAAGAAGGTGAAACTCATTTGCATTAAAAAATAACATTACCTCTAAGATTTTATATTGCTTATAACTCTCTCCAGCTCTTGGGTGGTTATGAAATTATGCCTCCTTTATAACTTTAATTTCAGACTATAAGGAGAAGTGATTATAGAGTGGCCAAAGGCTGATACAGCAAGTGGCTCTCAGAACTTACTCTCTTATAATTTTTTTATTAAATTAGTTACAGAATACATCAAGGAAACTCCTGTCTTCCTCCTTACTGGGTAAGAGCTGTCTTCATGAAGGATATTTAAATTTTGGCTTTTGCTTCAATTGGTACTATAGACAACTGTGATTGGTATTTAACTGTTGTCACAGAGATGAATTCATACTGCTATGAGTTTACCTGATTAAAATAGAGTATGTAGGTTAAAATGTAAAAGTTTGTAAGTTAAAACTATCTATAAAGTTCCGTCTTAGAATATTTAATAATAGGAAGCCCTACATTCTGTTTTTTAAATGTATTTATAGATTTTTGAGAGAAAGAAAGAGAATGTGAGCAGGGTAGGAGCACAGAAAGAGGGAAACAGAATTCCAAGCAGGATCTACACTATCAGCACAGAACCAGATGCGGGGCTTGAACCCATAGTGAGATCGTGACCTGACCTGAAGTCAGACGCTCAGCCTACTGAGCCACCAAGGTGCCCCAAGGAAGCCCTGTATTCCAACAGACAGAGAGATAAATTACAGAAATAGTAATAGTTAATTAAAATTAACAAATATTATTCTGTTTGATGTTTGATTTAGCCAAGAATGTTGTTTCTTCTCATAAAAAGTCCTAATTGTTTCTCTTAAGGAATTCCCTAAACACTTCTCTCACCTTTTCTCCTATGTTCTTTGCCTCAATCAGACTTCACAAAATCCCTATCTTTGTCACAATTTCCAAATCTACACATTCACCTTTCCTGGACATACCCTCTTTATCATGTTTCAGAATGGTTTTCTTATTTTCCTCCTAGTGAATTATGACTTCCTGTTTGCGTTAATATTGCTTTGGTCATTTTTTTCAATGGCTATGTTCATAACAACCTGCAAAAGAATTACATAAAAAGATTGTTTAAAACATCAAACAACTAGCCCCATTTCGCATTACAGAATAAGATTCTCTGTGGCAGCAACTGGAAATCTGCTTTCCAAACACCTAACTTACCTTTGTGCACAGGAAACTTTGAAAATCATAACACAAGTTTATAAATTGCTAAACAAAAACCAGTTACAGGTCAGCAACTATTAGAATGTCAAAATCAAAAGTGTGAAAGAGAAAACATTTTTACGTATATAGATGCAAATCTCTAGATAGAAATATATATGTATGTAGATGTAGACCTATGTATTTCTAACATCTATCTGTTCATATCTTTATTTCCAATCCTGGGCTCCATTACTGAACATACCATTTTATTTGGCTTGGAACCACACGTTGGAACTGAGTATACCATCTCATTAGGCTCGGAACCTATGTAGGCTTACCTAGCCTTTAAGATTTCAAAAATAACAACTCATATTTTTCTAAATGAATGCCCACACAGAAGTTGGACACTTCCTCAAGGAATTCAAAACTTCTTCTAAAATGTGACTAAAATATGTATAACTTCATGCAGAATAATTTTAAGCCCCTATATGGGAGTTAAAGTATTCTATACCTGTGGAAAATACTGAGCAAAATATTCTCTGTTGTTCTCCTGTCAAAAAAGTGTTAATGGTATTTCCAGAATTTAAGAAAATTGATTGCAATATATGAGTTGTATGGTATTTAAAACCTAATAATTTAGTCACATCACTTAAACTGCTGCTATTTTTAACAAAATATGAACTACATAATGTTTAGTACTACCCTTTCTCTCTTTGGTAAGAAGGTTGGTTGAAGCCTAGTATCCTATTTCCTATTAGTTAAAATTACTTGAACATGTGTTTTCTTTACTATCTTGTATAAAGGATTGAAAAATTATTTCCAGTTTTCGTCTGGCAAACAGTATCAAAGAGAACATGAAAAGCACCCAGAAGCCTCCACCACTGGCTGTTCATTTACAGTAACTTTGAAATACCCCATTTTGATGAAAACATGTTCTCCATGAAAGACTGTTCTCCTTTCCATCTTTTCAGGCACCTTGCTTGCCAAATACTATACCACTACAACTGAAGAAAGGGAAGAAAATCTTCCTTTATCTACAAAGTACGTTCTTCTCAGCCACTCATTTGGCCTAAGCTATGAACCTTGCACGTTTCATAGGAATAAAATACTTTATCTGGAAGGCAAAATGATTTTGTTACATAAGACTTAAATTTTCTCTTTACGAGGTTCAGTTATCTGTACTTCAGGC
This sequence comes from Neofelis nebulosa, assembly GCF_028018385.1. Lineage (NCBI taxonomy): Eukaryota > Metazoa > Chordata > Mammalia > Carnivora > Felidae > Neofelis > Neofelis nebulosa. The sequence continues at coordinate 28,745,539 of NC_080790.1, forward strand.
TACACTATTTATTCGTGTTAATCAAGCAATGGATATTTTAATGAATGTGTCGTGTGTATGATGCGCCGTATTCGAGCAGCATATCACATAAATTGAGGGTTAAATGAGTCCTTAATCTCATTCAGCTCTTTTTATATTGCAAATGAGAAACATCATACCACAGGCAATCTTGGTCTCAGAGCCTGCTGAACCCCTTCAGCTGGGCGCTGGAATGAGAGAAGTTATAGTCTGAATTAAGTAACAGCTGGCCGAAGTCTATGGTTTCCCTTGAGAAGATTAGACAGGTAGACTTACACTAGGCAATGGTTCTCACCCTTTTGTTGATATAAAAAGAGGCCCATGGTAATGTCTAGGACAGGAAAGCAGATTTCTCAAATAGTAATAGTACTTGAGGATAGAGATGCGTCAGCGCCTTGGCTCTGTCTGACCAATTCTCTCTTGGAACAGGATTCTCATTAGGGTCTGTGATCCCAGGGAGAAGGATCATAGAAAAGTCATGCAAGAACAAAAATAAAAATAGGAGAACTCCAGTAAAACTCCCTCAGGTAGTTGGCATATGAATAAAGAACATGAAGTAGACTTGACTTTATTGAGACTTTAATAAAGTACTCAGAAGTGAGAGGGATGTGAAACAAACAGGGACCTAACAAATACCTTTACACAACACCTAATCCAGAGTCACTGGATATCTATCTTTATTAATTCAAGCCTGAAATTACTGGTAGGAATAAACCCTTGAAAACCTAGGGGATGGCTGAGATTGTTAGAACAAATTTGTCAGTGTCTACAAATGATAAAGACTGTAAAACCTAGCAGTGAAGCAAACTGAAAGGGAAGAAGATTCCTCCAAGGCCACTAAGCTGGTCAGTGACAGACAAGGCACAAATCCCAGATCCTTCAATTCCAGGACGGTGATTATTTTTTAAGTTTATTTATTTTGAGAGAGAGAGAGGCAGAGCCAGAGAACATGAGTGAATGAGGGAGGGACAGAGAAAGAGGGAGGGGGTTGGGAGAGAGAGAGAGAATATCTCAAGTAGCCTTCACAATGTCAGTGCAGAGCTTAATGTGTGGCTTGAACTCAAACTGTGAGATCATGATCTGAGTTGAAGTCAGTTGCCTAACTGACTGAGCCACCCAGGTGCCCCCAGGACAGTGATTATTTTTTATTTACTTATTTAATATGAAATTTATTGTCAAATTGGTTTCCATACAACACCCAGTGCTCATCCCAACAGGTGCCCTCCTCAATACCCATCACCCACCCTCCCCTTCATCCCACCCCCCATCAACCCTCAGATGGTTCTCAGTTTTTAAGAGTCTCTTATGCTTTGGCTCCCTCCCTAACTTTTTTTTTTTCCTTCCCCTCCCCCATGGTCTTCTGTTAAGTCTCTCAGGATCCACATAAGAGTGAAAACATTTGATATCTTTCTCTGATTATTAAACTATGTCCCTGTTCTCTAAAACCTAAGAGAATCTTCAATTTATTTGGGTAGAAAATGAACACAGCCATTAGATACAGAGGTAAGTGAAACAAAAAATAGGACACATTATTTGTACAAGAATTCAGTAAAAAAAATGCAGACACTACACAGACAACTACTTCAATGACTGTTTTCTGTTCATCCTGCTCTTTCATTTCTGATAGGCCGATCTAGAATACACTCATGTCAGGTAAATTCATCCTACATATTTTTATTTCAGTTAAACTCAAAATTTTTGTTTTTCTCAAAAATCATTTTTAACATATTTCTTGTAAAGCCTTCTGACGCTGAAAATTATGGTGGCCAACATCTTAGGAAGATTAAAACAATAGAATGGGCATTGATGTGAATATAAATAACAAACTATGTGCACTTTTATAAGCCAGGCTAAAATTACAAGGGTCATCAATCGTTGTGTTTCAAAGCATAAAATGATAACCAGCTGGAATTAGGACAAAAAATTTCCCCTGTGGTATAATATTGAACAATTGGACAGGTGCTTTATGAAAGGTAATTTTTTTCTGGCCTTCTGCTGAAACATCTAGTCTAGGTCTTTATAAAATGCCAGTCTAATGGGCCATTGATCTTTTCAGCTAATGCAATTTGTAGGATTCTCACTTTTCCAGAAGTAATCAATAAGAATCTTAAGCCCGCATTGAAAAAAACAAAACCATACTACTGATTTACTGGAGGACCTATTTAGCAAAGTGGTAGACTACATTGAAAAAGAAATGATACCATAGTCACCAGAAAAGCAATAAAAAAATGATCATGTTATATATGAATTGCACTTATAGTGATAACACTGGAAACATTTATGCCTCTATGTAGGCCATCATTCAGCAGAGAAATGAATGTACTTCGTGATATAGATGTATAAATGTGCCTAAGTCAAAATTCTAGCATGTTTGACATAACGTGCAGTTACTAAAAATGAAAACAAAAGAGCTTTTAAGTTTACATTTTAGAATCATTCTGAGATCTCGTCTCTTTTTATACATTTTTAAGTTTATTTGAGAGAGAGGGAGAGAGTATGCAAGAACAGAAGCAAAGAGAGAGGGAGACAGAGAATCCCAAGCAGGCTCTGCACGGTCAGTGCACAGCCTTCATGGGGCTCAAGCTCACGAACAGTTAGAGATCATGACCTGAGTGGAAGTCAAGAAGTGGATGCCTAACTGACTGAGCCACCCAGGTACACCTCATTTTATACCCTTATTTGGCTGTGCTTAGGTTGATTGTAGCCTTTCCAGCTTCTCTATTTTAAATGATGCTTATAAGTTTTCCTTATGTAATTATATACAGTGAATAGTTTGGTTGATTATATATTATCTATTTTTCAACACAATTTGAAATATTCCACGGGGGCTTTTCCTCCAAACATCATAATGCTGTACCCATCTGAATGCTAGCATATTTTGATGTTCTGGTCAGCCTGCCAGAGAGGTCAATAGCAATATAGGACTCACTAAAGGATCGCTACCCCTGACCCCAGAATTCATGAGCACTCAGACTCAAAGAAACATCCACGAGGCTGGAGATGGGCAAGCCCCACTGAAGAGCACCCCCTCTGCCCTTCTGATTGAGGACTCAGAGTCTTGTCTGCTCCCATGTACTCAAGTTATTCCTCAGTATTTGTACCTGCAGAATTAGAAATAAACACCCTCAGCTGTTTTCTTGGAACTGGACTCTGCTTCCTGTTGAAGTCCCTCCCAAAGGTGTTATGACCCGGTGTGGCAGTGCCTATCCTGAAGGACACCGAGGTCTGCCTAGACATAGTCTGTCTGCAGTCTTCCACCCTCTGCCCCTCTTGATGGACCTGACAGAGGCTGAGACCTGCAGAGTAAACACACATTTCCCAGGTATCCCTCTGACACGTGACAGAATGGAGCCAGTCCCCATTCTGCAGTTAGAATTTGCCACTCTGCCGTGTGTAGTTTTAGCAAAGTCAGCCATTTCCCCGTTGCAGCATGCTAGGTTTCTGGGCTGTGAGGTTTCTGGTGGGAGGTATAAAACAGAAGTATTGAGCATGTACAGAGGGAAGCTGTTGTTGAGACAGCTATCTTATCTTAATTTGAAAGGTAGTTTAGTTTCTGCAATTGAGAGGAGATAAAAGTTTTGGTACAGGATATGGAATTTGGATAATTTCAAATCCTTATTTCAAATCTTTATGTGATGCTTTCTCTTGCGATATTCTGATAATCACAATTCATTGGTAGAATATAAACATAAATTCATCAAAACTTTGTAAGGCAGATACAAATCCTATTGTTTAGAATTACCCATTGGCATTTTTTTTTCACACACTAGTATGAATACTATAGATTCATACTTCGGGGAGTATGAATCTACAACTAATAGGGTCTGTCCTCTCAAGCTGAGATACTGCCCATGTCCTTTTTATTTTTTTAATATTTTAAAATATTTATTCATTTTTGAGAGACAGAGGCAGGTTGTGAGCAAAAGAGGGGTGGAGAGAGAGGAAGACACAGAATCTGAAGCAGGCTCCAGGCTCCGAGCTGTCAGTACAGAGCCTGATGCAGGGCTTGAACTCATGAACCGTGAGATCATGACCTGAGCTGAAGTTGGTTGGTTAACCCACTGAGCCACCCAGGTGCCCAGATATTGCCCCATATCCTTAATTGCTTATGGGCCATTTCTGTTTGGGTACATATGCTCTCAAATTAAATTCTCCACCTCCAATAATGCACCCATGAGGCTTATCCCAGACCAGTTCTCCTTGTGGTCACTGTTCCACCTTCCTCTGGGTCACCTGACACAAAACACATCCATTTACCTGTGATTCATAATTTCCCCCATTTTGCTTTGTTTTATATTCATGCCTCCCAAATCCTAACCCATGTCATCATGTCTCACTCATTAAATATTGTGATGTTCTCCTAATAGATCTGAATACTAGGAGTTGCCAAAGTAATATTCCTCAAATATGGTCTTCGATCCTACTGAAAATGGAGAATGGGTACAGGGTGCCTGGGTGGCTCAGTCAGTTAAGCGTCCGACTCTTGATTTCACCTCAGGTCATGATCTTATGGTTTGTGAGATGGAGCCCCACATCAGGCTCCCCACTGACAGCACAGAAACTTCTTGGGATTCTCTCCCCACTATCTCTCTGCTCCTCCCTTGCTGTACGTGCATACACATTCTCTCTCAAACATTTCAAAAGAAAATGGAGAATGGATGGACAACTTCCAGAATAATATTCCAGAATATTGAATAACAAAGTATGTAGAAAAATTAAACCTCAAAGGTAAGTACTGAAATTCATATTCTTCTACCACAGTGGTATAATTTTAATAAAAGCTACAATCTCCTGTGCTGGCAAGTGTACAGAATTGAATCTCCTACCATGCTTAGGGATATCCGTATGTACACGTGTGTGTGTGTGTGTGTGTGTGTGTGTGTGTGTGTGTGTGTGTGTGTGTTTAATTATCAATTTCCACAACTGTTCTGAAAAGCACTTTTTTCAATATAGTTATGACCCTGATATAGTATATTTTTAAGAATTTTCCTTAAGGATGAAAGTAAGAACTGTATTTAGAAGTGTTTTTTGTAGCATCCTAAAAATATTGAAGAATCTAAGACTACCAAGCATCCATCTGTAGGATTTTGGTTAATATTATCATGATTTGTGCTTATAATAATATGCAGCTATAAAATTTTCTTATAGGAAACAAAGACAGAGCAACTAAATTATAAGCTAAACAAAGACACCAAGGAATGAAAGCAAATACCCCTTTGAATGAGGCTTCTTTGTTAAGAGATTTGTGTATAAAAATATGCATATGCGTAAGAAAGAATTCTAGGTCTCTCATGAAGTAGGGCCTAAGAAAGAAAGAAAGAAAAAAAAAGGATGGGAGAGTATAGTTAGGAGATGGAAAACTCAAGAAATAAACCTAACAAGAAAGGTTGAGCAATAGTTACTCACACACAGTTTAGTAAATGCAAATACTAAAAATGAAGTTATTCATAAAATGTATTTCAGAGATGTTTTCTCAGCATTGAATAGCATGAGGATGAAAGTAATTTGAGACACTGATTTAGAAAGAGAACATTGCATCAAAGTTATTCTTCATTAAGTTCAGTTTTACCTCAATTCTAATGTGGTATCATCTTAAAATTGAATTAGAGGTATTACAATGAATATGCAGTGACTACTCTTAATATGCCCAACATAAGATTGGCTCAATTAAAAACTTCTACAAAAACACTGTAAGAGTTTATGGAAACAACAGAATAAAATATACTTTGATAAAATATATTGTGGGCCACAGTAGTCCCTCCCCTTATCCATGGAGGATACGTTCCAAGACCCCCAATGGATGACTGAAACCACAGACAGTATTGAACCCTATATATACCATGTTGTTTCTATATGTACCTATGATATGTACCTATATTTACCTCTGATAAACTTTATAAATTAGTCATAGTGAGAAATTAACAATAAATGAAAATAGATTGTAACATTGTTACAATATGATAACCAAAGCTATGTGAATGTAGTCTCTCAAAATATCTTCTTGTACTGTACTTCTTGAGATGATGTAAAATACAATGCCTCATGATGAGATGAAGTGAGGGAATGATGTCAGCACTGTGATGTAGCATTAGGCCAGTGACCTAGGTCAGGAGGAACATCATTTATTCACTTCCAGACAATGGATAACTGAAACCGCGGAAAGCAAAAGCACACAAAAGAGGGAGGTACTATATTGCACTTTACATATTATAAGATGATGTAAAGGCTTTAATACATGGAAATCATCAACATTTTACAATGAAAATCATTGCTAAAGTTCCTCATATTAGCACCAGAGTATAAGCAACCTGAACAACCTTTAATTGGCCATTACATCATTGAAATTAGTATTAATAAAATATTTCTCTTTGGAATGGTCATGTAGTTATTTCAGGGATACAGCAGTTATTGCAATGTGATCATAAAAAAACACCTGTTTCTTGAATTGGCTATAAAAATCTCTTAGCTCAGCAATTTAAAATAAGCTGATGTTGCCTTTTCAGTAACATTTGCAATTTTCTGGGTGACTTCATAACAATTGCAAAAACAGTATATTGTGTGGGGCTGCAGAAACTGAAAAACAGTTTTCCCCCTTTTATTCTTACATCAATATGAACAGATATATCTATTTGTTAGATGATTTCCTTCCAAACTGGTCCTGTTCTCTTTTGTTTCTCACAGCTCATGTAAATACCCATAAACCATTCAGAGTAATTTAAAAACACTCTGTATTTATAAAATCTAACAACACAATACAAATTTGATATGGATGGTCATAGGATTTCTTGATTTCTTCTATGGTATATTTAAAGAAAGAATATTTACTGTTCATTACATTCAGTCATACATGGCCGAATGTTTCTCATCACATGTATCCAACCTAGCTTAGTATTATGGATTCTTACAGGAGCACAGTGTCCTATTCCCTATCAAAAATTGCAAAGCTTGTGCACCTGGGCGGCTCAGTTGGTTAAGCTTCTGACTCTCAATTTCAGCTCAGGTGGTGTCAGCATTGTGAGGTTGAGCCCCACTTACAGGGCTCCACACTGAGTGTGGAGCCTACTTAGGATTCTCTCTCTCCCTCTCCCACTGCCCCTCTAAAAAAATTGTGTGTGTGTATGTATATACATGTATACATATACATATATGTGTATATGTATACATATATACATATATACATATACACATATGAAATCATATTATTGCTACTTCACAAATCAAGTATTTTGGAATAGCAATGGTACTTTGGTGTTTTTGAGCACTTGAACTGCATTATTTTAATTCTCACCCAAACTTTTGGCAACTGGCATTTTATATCCTTTAACAATATGGAAAAGGAGGATCAGAGAGCTACAGTGACATATCAAAGGTTAGGCAACCAGTAAATATCAGAGCATAAATATGATATTACGAATTTTGGAATCAATTCCAGCACTTCTCTACCAGTTAGTCTCTGTACCTTTTTTAACCATTTTTAATTATATATTCAAATAGCCAGTCGACATGTACACGCATTTTCATTTTTACTATACGTAAAATGTCTGAATTGTCTACTGATGCAACCAATATTTATTCTGCCTCATACAGTTTAAAAAAATATCAAAATGGCTAAAAGGGAAATAGTAATAAGTTGTGGTGAATATGCGAAAAAACTATTCACTATCATGCTTTGCCATTGGGAATATAAAATGATATAACTACTCTGGAAAAGAGTTGGGCAGTTTCTTCTAGAACTAACCATGCACTTATCATACAACCTAAGAACTGTACTTGGGCATTTATCCCAGATAATTACAACTTATGTTTATAGGAAAACCTGTTCCTGAATATTTATAGCAGCTTTATTTGTAATAGCCCCAGACCAGACAATCCAAATACCTTTAAAATGTGAATTGTTAAACGAACTTGTGTATCTGTATCATGGAATCTTGCTCAGCAACAAAAAGGGAGAAAATATTGATATGTACAACAACCTGCATGTAGTATCAAGGGAATTATGCTCAGTTAAGAAAAACAATTCCAAAAGATTAGGAAGAGATGGGTGTGGTTATAGAGACAGCATAAGGTAACCTTGTGGTCATGAAATAGTTCTGTACCTTAATTGTGACACTACAAAAATCTACACGTGAAAAAATATCACATAAAACACACACAAATGAGTGCATCAAAAATTGGTGAAATCTAAATAAGCTCTATGGATTGTGCTAATGTCATTTTTTCGTGGTTTTTATATTGCGTATCATTTTTTGAAAGCAAACCTGACACTATTTCTAAAAATCAAAATGCCAATGTCCTTGGACTTAAAATGTCAGATCTAAAAATGTACCCAAATAAATGTACATATATCCATGAAGACTGTATCTACATCTATGCTCATTTTGGTATCCATAATGAGTATATTTATAATCTTTTTATTTTTTTTTGTTTCTTTTTGAGAGAGGTGCACGCACTTATGCATGCACGCAAGTGGGGGGGGGAGAGAGAGAGAGAGAGAGAGAGAATGAGAATCTTAAGGAGGCTCCACCGTCCAGCATAGAGTGCATCACGGGGCTCAATCTCCCCACCATGAGATTAGGACCTGAGCCATAAAGAGTCAGACACTCAACCCACTGAACCACCCAGGCACCTGTTTTATTTGTCTATTTTTTTAATTTATTTTTTGTTTTTTTTGTTTTTATTTTTGTTTTTATTTATTTATTTTTTTTTTAGTTTTTAAAACTTCATACACTAAGGGTGCAATAATAAAGAAATGATTAAGTCTCATCCATACTATAGGCTACCAGATCAGCATGTACAATCTGAGATCTACACATAAGTACAAACATCCAAAGATAACCATATGTTTAGGTGGAAAGTAATATTGTAATACAATATATATTGTAGTTTAACAAAACCGTGGATAGGAATTATATCAGAGTTAGGGAATATCAATAGTTGGGAATTTCACATTTTAAACTGTATAGCTATTATAGTTTTCACTCTGTAAACCAATTCACTTATTGCCTGTAAAGACCTTTTAATATAAAATATCACAATATTCATTGGTAAAAACAGTAAGGATTGATTTGGAAAAGAGATCTGCCCTCCAGAGTAAGATGTGTTATTGCAATGTGCCCTTCCCTCTTTGGATTTATATTCATGCTAAAATAATTTCTGTCCATAGTCAAGTACTGCATAAAATTTCAATTGAGGATTAACAGAATCAGTTTTAACCAGCAGAGATTTATTTTTCCCAAGTGACTGATAAGCCAAGAGTCTACTTAGGGAAACAAAAATTAAAAAAATGAGTTCATCTATATAGTCTTTGTAAGTACACCAGCTTCAAATTATTAATAGAAATACAAGTGACACACTTCGTTTTATCATTAGCTCTGAAAGGTCCATAAACTCTACCAAGTCATTTTAAGTTCCATTTAGCTAAAGGAGATCATGGCAAAAGAAGAAAAATGCACAAAGATGTTGAGGATGTTGTAAGTACTGACATTTAAAGCACTAGATATCAATAAGGAGGAAAGGGAGAAGAATGGAGAGAAGTCTGAAAAGAACTCACGCAAAGAAAAATTTATGTTTGCAATTTACAGAATATCACAGCTCCTCAAATCTATAAAAGTACATATATATATTTCTTAGAATCAATATTTCTTCATAAAATTATGATATACTTTTGTAATCTTTGTCTTTAGCTCACATGTTTTCCTCCTAAATTTACATAAATTAGAAAATACCTCCATTGTCTCTTCACCAATGCACTCCATGAACACAGAGACAAACTCATCAAGCAGATGATTTGCATGCAATTCCTACTCCTTGCCACATTTCTCATCTGTCCAAGAATTGTACCAGCATTACTGGTCTTTGTGATTTAACCCAGAGATGTTAATTTAAAACAACTTGAGTTTCTTGGGACATCTGGGGGGCTCAGTTAAGCATCCAATTCTAGATTTTGGCTCATGGTTTGTGGGATGGAGCCCCACATTGGGCTCTGTGAGGATAGCACGGAGCCTGCTTGGGATTCTCTTTTTCCCTCTCTCCCTCCTCTGTCCCCTCTCAAAATAAATAAACTCTAAACACACACACACACACACACACACACACACACACACAAAACACCCACGAGACTTTACTTTCTTAATAAACAGTCTTGTGCTCCTTGCATTTGATTAATGATTAGCAAAGCAGCTGGCACATTCTAAACAGTGTATTTATAGACTCAATGCTAAAGTTGGAAAAAAGTTCCCTACTTTTGATAATTATCTTCATTTAAGAGATCAGATCGAGACCATGTGAAGGAGAGCTTTAGAAGCATGAAACATCTCTTCTCACTAGGCCCAAAGCCTTGGACTCATCATTGATGTCTTTCTCTTACCCTTCACATTTAGACCTTCAACAAATTCTAAAGACATCTCTTTCAAAACATATTCAGTCCTTCCACTATGTGATCCCAGCTGCTTACCAGTGGTGACAGCTATCATTGCCACATGCCTCAATTACTAGTCTCCTAAACCAGGTTTGGTTTTTTTTTAATGTTTATTTTGAGACAGAGAGACAGAATGTGAGTGGAGGAGGGACAGAGAGAGAAGGCAGACACAAAATCCAAAGCAGGTTCAAGGTTCTGAGCTGTCAGCACAGAGCACAACACAGGGCTCAAACTCACCAACCATGAGATCATGACCTGAGCCGAAGTCTACTGCTTCATCTACTAAGCCACCCTGGGGCCCCTTCTAAACCAGGTTTCTATCCTTGTCTTCTCAATGTCTCTTCCAGCACAGCAGTCTCAGAGCCTCTTTTTAAGCATAGGAGAGGTCACATTATGCCTCTGCTCAAAGTTCTCCAAGGCTTCCCTACTGCCACTTAAAGGGGAACTACAACATGTAAACAGGATCTACACAACTTGCACTCCACCCTTTATCTCTAATTCCCACCACTGTCTTCTCATGGTGCTCCAACTGTGCTACACTGTTCACTGTTCCCAAAACACACCAGGCATGAGCCCACTGTAGAGCTTTTGCCCTCACCATTCCATTTCCCTGGTTCTCCCTTACCTCATATCGTAATGCCTAGTTTTCCCATTTACTCAAATCTTTATCCAAGGTAGGCTTTCGCTGTCACCTGCTCTAAAATTTCCATATGTTTCCCACTCTTCAAACCCCCTTTTACTTGATAGTAATGGATTACTCCCATACCAACGTGGGAAGGAGGGGTGTATCGCATAACCTATTAATTTCATTTATTGTCTCCTTCCATCACTAGAATGTAAACTTCAGGAGGACAATTTTGTTTCCTTTGTTCACTGCTTGTCCCTACTTCTAGAATTGTTGCTGGCATTTAGAACTTCCTCCATGTGTATTTTACGAATGAATTTGTACAAATAATGCTATTCTACTGGGGAAAAACTAACTTCAATTCTTCTTAGGGGTCTCTTCTTGGGGTGTTTGCTCTCCTTCGCAGAAGCAAGGCAGCAGGAGAGTAGGGAAGGCACCAAACAGCCAGAATTGCTGATAACTAATTCATTTCTCCTAAAATGGCCAGAAAGCAAGCTCCTTTTGTCAGCCCAGGATTTCTTCCACATAGCATTGGCATCAGGTCAAATAGGTAGCTGCCACATTGTATTTATCTCTAGTTTGCACAAATAAACTCAAAATTTGGCAGAACTCAAGAGACATGTAATCTCATGGGCTCAGTACAATCTTTGCTTAATGAAAGATACTATTCCAACCTTTTGTGACAACATCTTTTTTTTTTTTTTCCTGGAAGACGGCACAAATCTATTCCAATTTTTTCTCCAGAATATGTATGGCTAATTACTCTTTCCTTCATTTGCATCTATTTTTCCCCATTATATTTAGCTAGCTAGAGAAGGAAGACCTGTAACCATGGCAACCCAGGGAGGGGACTCTATGTTTCAGTCTTCACTCTGCCCTCTGCTCAGTTTCCTTGAACTCTAAATGTGTTCCTGGCTTTTCTTATCTCTGCACATACAAGCTCTCCAGTCTTCTTTCTTAATATCCCACTTTCTCTTAATACTCTCACTCCCAAATTATTGATTCAATCAGCATATTCTTTATTAAACCCTAATACACTTCTGTCCTTCAACACAATTTCTATCCTATTCAAATTCTTTTTATTCAATAGTCTAAGCCTTAGCTTCCTTATCTATTAAATCAGCATTTTAACAAAGGTAATTTTTCAGATTCTTTCAATATCTGAAGGTCTAAGATGTTTCTAATATATGAACCCCAAAGATGCTGGCCAATCCACAAAATTAATGCACTTTAATTTTCCATTTTAATTTGAAGTATAGGAGAAATCAGTGTTTCCCCTCGATAAGAAATACCCTAGGAGTCTGAATTATGCCATATCTCCACTCTATTGGACATACGTTTTCCCTCATATTCATGGCCATTCCCCTATAGGGAAATTATAGGTAACAAACTGCCAATTAAACATCGTACGATTCAGTCTGCTAGAGAAACGTTAATGAAGTAGCTGTAGTTTTCCAAATCCAGAATAAAGATTTTGTTTTTAAGCCCTGGCTAGACACATGGATGCATTGGGAATTCCTAATAGCTTGGACTGAGGACAGTGAAGACAAGTGAGCTCCGTTCCTTCTTGCAAACGTTGTGGTAATAGGAGAGGTCATGCATCTGCAGTGACCGAGGTAGCAGTGGTGGTTGTCCGGTACTGGAAGCAGATAGTGTTGCTGATGGTGGTGACAGTATTTATTAAGAGGATGTTCTAGGTCAGGTACTTAGCTAAGGGCTCTAAGTTCAGAATATTGCTTGATACACAAAATAATCCCATAATGCAGAAACAGCCAATATCCCCATTCTATAGAAAGGTACACTAAAATGGAAAATTTTAGTAACTTGTCAAGAGACAGCTGGTGAATGGGACTTTTCTGACTCAAAGTTAATTGGTATGACACCAAAACCCAGGATTTTAATCATCATAATGCAACATAACAGAATAATCTATGATAGATGTGTATTTTAGGAAACATTACTAAGACTAGAAGCAAGTGCTATTCTGCTAAATAATGACACTCCTTTTTGCTTTCCCCATCGAGAAGAAAAAAATTATGTCAGATGATTATAGAGCTGTTGCTACCAAAATATCAGCTATTTTCTCCTGTACTCACAGAGGAAAACAACATTGCAATAGCTATTTTGGTAATTTCAGCATCAGTATCATGTCATAATTACTTGATTCAATATTTTCTTTGTAAAATTTGTAACACAGGCTATACACAATTTCCTCCAAATCCTGTAGATTTCTTAATTGAATGGTAGTTACATCATTCTGTGTAAAGCCAAACTCTTCACATAGTATTTTATCATCCTCCATTCCAGGTCAAAAGTTTCATAATCTACATTCATGAATACTGCTTCTATATAGACATTTGCCACTTTCTTTAGTGTATATCAGGGAATTCTCTTTAGTTGGGATGACCTTTCTGTTTACATAGCATTTTATATCTGCCTCTGCTCAACTACTGAAACACCAGTAGCTAATAGTAACATGATGTAATGTCACTCATGTCAGTGTATGTGAGGTAAGAAACCATGGTTTTATGCATCCTTATAAACACAGGCTCTATATACGTACCTTGTAGGCAGAGCAGGTGCTCAGTCTACCAATACTTGGAAAAGATAATTCGGGTACAATCAGAAACACACAGCTGTCTCTCTCTACCAAGAAGGAATTAATTCAGTTTAACTTTTAATTCAATGAAGCTAGAATATGAAAAATGAGTAAAGGATGTATAAGTAGGATAACGTTCATGGTGACTATGGATGGAAAGATGTTTGCCCAGATCTTTGTAAATACTATATTCAAAAGTTGCTTCATTTGAATTTTAATTAGCAAATTAATTGGTATTGAGTTATATCTTATATGATCAATTAAGATTGGAAATATACTATTACAAATTTTACATTATGTTCAACAAGCACATATTGTATTCCATTTAAAAATATGTTTTAAGAACACATAGTGTACTCTATACCCTATTCGGGGTATAAGCGTTCAGCAATTAAATAGGTAAAATTCTTGCTCTCATGAAGGATGAACATTGTAACACAAAACTAGTATAATGAAACTTGTGTTTTATTAAAAAAAAAAAAAAAAAAAAAAAAAACAAAAAAACAAAAAAAAAAAACAACTAACGGGATCCCAATGGTAAAGCTGTTGTGCTGGTAGCTGCAGTGTGTGTGTGTGTATATACGCGCGCGCACGCGCTTTAAGAGTTTCTTTTCTTGGTGCAATAAAAACAAAGCATGAATAGCTAATATGTGCAACTCACTAACCAGATATTTGCTCTCAGAACCTATTTACACATAAGCATATAATAAAGGTGAAAGAACACTTTCTTGTTAATTACATTATTAAAGTTATTTATTAGAATTCCAGGAAATACCAGAGGGTAACACAGAAGAGACATTTACCAGCTCCTTTCAACACTACTAATGAAATTGCAAATGGAATTATCTTTATGAGTTCTAAGAATTATGCACTGTAAAAACTTCAAAATTGTTGTAATAGATATAAATAGCATGGAGAAGATCAATAATGCACGTATAGTCATAAAGATAAAGAATAGTTATGGTTGCATTTTTGCATCCTATATTTCTAATTTTCATGTTAAGCTAATTATCCATATTTATTTTTAAATAATTATTGTGATCATTCCCCCTTTTTTTATTGTACCTTGCTGGGCTTTTCTTTTTTCCTTCCAAGATTTTACTTAAATCCAAGTTAGTTAACATCCCTTATTCTTTATATATGCTTTAGAAGTACTGCTTTTCCTGGCTGTATAGTACTCTACAACAGGAGGTTGGTAACATTTCTTAATCATTTCCTTGTTGTTGAACATATTAGTTGTCTTGAAATTTTTAACATTATAGATTATAAGCCAATAAATAGGAAGAGTTACAAACGATAGAATACTAAGTTCCCATTTTTTCACTTAGCAAGCAAAGTTTTTCCTTTCTTTTTTTTTTAATGTTTATTTTTGAGAGAGAGACAGAGCTCAAGCAGGGGAGGGGCAGAGAGTGAGCAAGCCACAGAATCTGAAACAGGCTTCAGGCTTTGAGCTGAGAGGCCAGAGCTGAGAGCACAGAGCCCAATAAAGGGCTCGGACCCATGAACCATGAGATCATGACCTGAACCACCCAGGTGTCCCTCAGGCAAAGTTCTTCTGGGGGAAGAAAAAAAAAAAAAGTAGTACATACTGCTACTGAAGGCTTACTGGGAGTGAACACTGAAAATAGATTCATAGAATCTGACTGAGAATAATTTGATTGGAAAGGAATTAGAAGCCAGAAATGTTAATCATCATAAAAGCAATCACAAAAGTTATCAAAGTTTTCAAAAGTAGCGCCCCATGGACCAGATTTTCTATTTGAAATTTTTAGGATACACAAAAAAACTTAACATAAAACTTTACTACCTAAAAATATGAAATTATTTTATGCCCCAAAGCCTCATAAAAATGTGATCAATAGTTATGAATGGTTAGGTGTTGATTTCATAGCCACGTGACTGAACGCTAAATATACAGTCTACAACAAAACGTTGCTTCCCTCCCTCAGAAGCTCTCTCAGCTCCATGGTTTTGCTTCACATGTCAACTCTGCCTTTGTGTCACCCCAGGCAAGTCTCAAACAACATTGTTAGTTGCAAACAGTTGAAGCCACTCTAACTAGTTTAAGTTGTAAAAGGATCTATTCAAGTTTATTAGGTAGTTTACCAAATTGTTGAGACAGGCAGGCAGACAGGATTAAGCTTCGGTAGAAGTCTAATGAGATTCTCACTTCTTCCAGAGCCATTGCCTTTCCTGAGTCAGACACCTGACCATGCGTGCTTGCTGCCCCACAAAGATGAAGGGCTTTTCCACAAATACCAGTAAGATCAAAGATCTGCACGGTTTCATTCCTCATGCATATCACTTCATTTACAAGTCCCTCAGAGTGTGCATCTGACTGGAAGGGCCTAGCAGCAAGGAAGCCTGGTAATTTGAGTTCCACTATATGCCAACGGGACAAGACCTGTAATAATGGATAGGTCTCTAAATGTAGTAGTGTTGTCAAGATTATGGGCCATCATAGAGAAGACCAATATTGATAAGGCCTTAGCTTCCTGACCTGCAAAATCAACAGTAGAAACCCCACCTTACGGTTAAAATGTCAAGGGAGGGGCACCTGGGTGGCTCAGTTGGTTAAGCGTCCCACTTCAGCTCAGTCATGATCTCATGGTTTGGGAGTTCAGGCCCTGCATAGGGCTCTGTGCTGACAGCTCAGAGCCTGGAACCTGCTTCAGATGCTGTGTCTCCCTCTTTTTGCCCCTTTCCCACTTGCACTCTGTCTCTGTCTCAAAAATAAACATTAATTTTTTTTAATATCAAGGGAAATAATTGATGTAAAAGGAATTTGACAAGGTTAATGCCATACAAAATAGAAATGATATGTTACTATGCCCGACTAAGTCTTTCTAAGGAAGCAATGGAGATAGGAAAGAAAAAAAAATTTTTTGGTCCACTTAAGTCTTCAAAAAACATTTAGTGATAGTGATGGTGTAGTTTTGTTTAAAAAATTTTTTTCCAGAAATCTGGGGACATATTTTTAAGCTTAACTACTCAGGAGCATTGTGACTTTGACAATTCTATTTTAATTCTCTGAGCATTAACAACTTTGCATGTAAAATGAAAGTGTGTGATCATATATATTCAAGAGAAATTTTATCTCTGTAATTATAAAAGACCAGGTTACCATGCTGGAAAATATCTAAACCTTCCCTTCTATCAATTTTCTCAAAAGGGCACTCCTCAGGATGATTTCTCATACACCCCTAGATGCAAGGATTCAGACACGTGTAAGCAATGTGTCCCATTTGGCTATAATTTGGGGGTTTGGGTCAACTGTAACTCATATTATCCTATTTTTGCTAAAAAAAATAACCACTGATAATGATTACTAACTCATTGGTTCTCAAGTTTAGAATTACCTGAAGCTTTGAAAAATACTTTTACTTGAGTCCATCTGACAGCGACTGTAAATTAATGATGCCTGCATAAGCACTGGTGTTTAAAAGCTCACCAGGTGTAATAAATTTTGGGAAACCTTGAACCAACCTATCTGCTAATTGATGAATAATATCAAGTAATTGATCCTGCAAAATCTTACAAATCCTTACCCCACTTCAGTATTGAAAATTCTCAAAATAAAGGTTAACCTTAGAATGTCTGAATAACATATTTTATTCCAACCTGTATTCCGAGGATTAAGATCAATCAGGTTACTAAACTATATAATCTCTAAGAACCCCATCCATTCTAAGATAAAGAGATTAATTCATTTTTGCAAGAACACACTGATAATTAATGACAGGCCTGGGCAAAAAACCCAGGTCCTGGATCACAGTCCAGTGCCCTCATCACTATGTCACTTTTTCAGTTAATTGAGTATACGTGACAATGAAACTTACTTGTGCAAAGCTACTTATGCTTGTCATTTTCATATCAACTTCACATTTCAAAGTTTTTATTACTTAACAGTACATTTGACTTTAAGTTATCAATCATTATCCCCTTACTGTGGAACCTAATATAGTGAAACATTTATCCACAATCATCAATTATACATGTTCAAAAATATATTATGCCATTCAAATTTTTCTATTGCTTTCAGACAACTGTGTAAATTACAATGATAAATTGAAATAGGTAATCCAATATCCTTATTCAGAATAAAGTATTATTTATCAAAGATAATTAGGCATAGCACTATTTCCCACACAGGTCTAATAGGCATCATAATGTGCCTCACAAAGTGTGTTCTTCAGAACGTTAATTTTTAAAAATATTCTACAAAGGGAAGTTCCGCATTGCACTGCATCCAGAAAACATTGCATATTTTAGTTTCCTTCTTGAGATTCAACATGAATATAACTGAACACTATGAAAAGCTCTGCAATAAGGAATCCACTCTTCTGTGTGGATTTTCCAAGGAAGTTGATCACAGAACCTATTTTCCATGCATAACCTACAACATTCACTGATCCCATCTGTCAAAGTCATATTAACATTTTAATTCCCTGTGCTACCCATGTAGGGTCTATTCCTGAAAACAGACCGTCAGTGTTATGGTTAGTCCTAACACTGCACAGGGGATGAACATACATCATCTATCAACTTCATACACTTGCTTCCTATCACTATTCCTCTCCACCAAGTCTTCCAATGATGCACAAATATCAATTGTACTCATAAGTACTTACATGTTCATTCTGCCGCAATCTCAGTAAGAGCATTGGCTACTTACCTCTGGTCATCAAATCTACTCTCAGAACCTCCCTTTGTTTCCATCATGTGCTTTGTAATTGCTATTTGCAGTATCCTTAGAGAAAGAAGCCTTAGGGGTGGGAATTGGGTCTCCTTCATTTTAATAATCCCACTATTCTTTAACACAATGTCTGAACGTAGCAGTTTCCTCATACATATTATTTTGCATGTATTAAACTTCACACGCAATAAATGTATATATGCTGCCCTAAATTAGAATAAAATCCTTTAAGTGGGGAAAGACCACATTAAAAGGTAGAATACATAATTATTTTTTAAAAAAAAATCTTAATGTCTTTATTTATTTTTGAGACAGAGAGAGACAGAGCTTGAGCAGGGGAGGGGCAGAGAGAAAGGGAGACACAGAATCAGACTCCAGGCTCTGAGCTGTCAGCACAGAGCCCGAGGCAGCACGGACTGTGAGATCATGACCTGAGCCCAAGTTGGACGCTTAACCAACTGAGCCACCCAGGCGCCCTGAGAATTATTATGCACGAACAAGAAACATTAGTAAACACATCTTTTAAACTTGCTCAAGGTCCATCCTTTGGCACCCTTGTCATGCTGCTTCCCCTGGGGGACACTTTAGCCTGTAGCCTCTACTCCTCCCAAACCAAATAATCAACATCTCATTTTTTACTGTTTCCTAGCCTACATTAGGTCATTCTTCTGTCCCAGTTATTGTACAGCCAATATGTACAACATTCGACTTGGATTTTTTTTTTTTTGAGTTTACAATGGTTGGAACACAATATGCATTCAGTAGAAGCCTTACTTTAAATTCTGATTGCTGATATGTTCCCGGGCTTACAATATTTGGTATAAGAATCCTTGTGAGGCTGGGCAGTGGCAGCAAGCTGCAGCTCACGGTCAGCTACGTGATCGTGAGCGTGAACAACTGATAGATACACTTATAACAATTCTGTACCCATACGGACATTCTGTTTCTCACTATCAGTATTCAATAAATTACATGAGATACTCCATACTTTATTATAAAATAGCTTTGCGTTAGAGGACTTTGCCCCACTGCAGGCTAACGTGTCTTCCCAGAATGTCTAAGTTTGGCGAGGCTAAGCTATGGCGTTCAGATTATATGTATTTGATGCATTTTTGACTTACAGCATTCTCAACTTATGAGGAGTCTCTTGGAACATGTTATTACTGCTAAAGTGTTAATGGAAGATACTGTTACGATGGCCAAACATTAGCAATTCAACATTAGGGTTTAATAATATGACAAGTCGGGTTCAGGCAAGAAATTTCAGACACTACAGTCAGGGTCCACAATTCAGTTCCTAGATTGAAAATTATCATGTGAACTAATTACTTCCTAGAGTTTGACTATATATACTGGAACAAACTCCTTGCTCTTAATAATTATGAAATACGTTCATAGCAGTCTTTGAACTGCTCTTAAAGCTCATATCCTCCAATCTGCTGCTATTGGAGACATAATTCAGCAAAGCCCCTTATCAGTAAAAGCCAAATGACCCAGAAAAAGGTAATTCCCCTATACCATATCTAAGACAGTAAATGCTATTTCAGTGCTGTCACCAGTATTACTAGAGCTCCTATTATATTAAAGGCAATGTAGTAGATTACGCAGCAGGTTCAAGAATAACAATAATCCTCAACTTTAAGAAATTAAAACCAGTGTCTGTCCAAACAAGCAAAATACTGTTTTAGATGAAAGTACTTGCCCTATAGAAATCAACGTTTTATACTCTAAGTATTTCCAAATTGAGGATTTATATTTTTCAAACCTTTCTAACATTATTTATATTTTCCCCTCATAAAATGACCCTGTATGCATTGCCCCACATTCTCAATAGTGTAGGATGCATTACATGGAAAAACCAATACTTTGCATTTTTAATGAAAATGTCTTTAGAAATATTCTTTATCAATTTTCAAGATATTAGTATAAACTATATTCATTTATCTCCTACTATGCTGAAAGCATTGTATTAGTTTATTTTTATTTTTTACTTTTTCCTTAGCTTCTCTTGGATTTGAGTTCTTTATAGTTCATTTTCCCCACTTTTTCCATTAGTTCATAATGTGTACATTTTACTTGAGGAATTATTTCAGTGTTAATACTTGACTTATGAGGTTTTTACCTTATGTTTAATTTCCATGATCTTTAAAACAAAACGTAAGGAACTAAGAATGATAAAACCTTTCTCACCAACAGGTACCACCCTCCAAGTTAACTTCATAGAAGTTTTACCTCGTTTCACTCAATTCTGAAATCATTTTGTTATCTTAAAATCAGTGGCAATTTATATATCCCGCATGAATTAGCAATTTATTTTCTTACCAATGTTTTATCTCACTTTATTCTGGAGGATTATCCTTTTCTCCCAAGTACATCCATTACTATTTGTTTTTCTGAAAAGGTCTTCCCTTTGCTCTCACTCCTCAGTGATGATTTATGGTGTGAAGGGTTTGGATTTGGGAATGATTTTAATACTTTGTGTTCATTTGGTACTAGTACTTTGTGGGTAATAAGTCCACCGTCATCTGAATCCTGGTCATAATTTCTTTTTCTCTGCTTTTAAGATAATCGTCTTTGGTGTTCCAAACTTCCACTGAACGTTTCCAGGTGTGTACTTTGTCAGTGTGAATATGTACAGGTTTTCTTCAATTCTTTGAAATTGCCTGGCATTATCTTTGTGACTAATGTCTCTCTATGCAATTTTTGTTACCTTCTACAACTCCTATTCGTTGCATTTTGGAACTTCTTCTATTCTCCATCTCTCTTAATCTCATTACCACAGTCCTGTGCTGCCTTCTGGATACTTTCCTCAGATCTATTTTTTATATTAATTATCTCTTCAGCTGTATATAATCCAATGTTTAACTCCTATTAGGTTTTAATTTCACTCAATTTTCTCATTTCTAGAAATTTCTTATTTATTTTTTGTCATCCTCTGTTTCCTCTTATAGATTATACTTCTTATTGAAAATTCTCTACCCATAGAATATAAACTTTGTGTGATCTGGTCTGTGCCAGTTTCTTCAGAGAGGTCGTTTATAGTAGCTTTTAATTACCACCCCAGTGTTTTCACCAAATACTATCAGTCTTTCATTTCTTGTTTGGAGGTTAATCACTAGGGTAAACTTGGATGCCACATGTATGAGAAGCAAAGGTTTAGAATTCCAGTTTCTCAGAAGGCACCTTCCCCCCAACCCCATAAAAGCCTAACAAGAGACTATCTTTCTTGCTATATTCATGGGCTGGGGAGTCAAGGTTTTACAGCCATTTACATGGACGACTTTTCCACAGCCCCAATTTCATGAGAGGTTGTCATTCCAGTTCTTTGATTAGTTCAATAAGATATACTGAACTAAATATAGGAAATAGTAACAATTTTAATTTATTTTATGGAGTTAATTGCCCAGTGTTATGTAAAGTTAGTTCCTTGTAATATGAAAAACACTTTGTAAACTACAGAGCACTATATTTATATTAGCTTGTTGAGCCTCATAAAACACAACTTTTAATAAAATCTTAATGATGTCTTTCTGCTCCATTAAAATACTTAGATGTTCAGGCAGTCATTAAGCATCTCACTTCAACTCAGGTCATGATCTCAAGGTTCAGGAGTTCGAATCCCATCTTAAGTAGTAAGTGAGCCTCCTTTCTCCCTCCCTTGCTCCGTCTGTACCTCCCTGTCTGTCTTTTTCCCCCTTTGCCCCTCGCTCACTTGTACTCTCTTCTCCCTCTCAAAAAAATGAAAAAAAAAATTAGATGTTCAAGTATTATTTATATTCTATTTAAGGGTGTGTGAAATTTTATTCAAATCTTATTTTGGAAACCTAAGATATTCAAATTTTTTTAATTAAAAAATTATAAATAGTTTAATTAAAACAAGGATTTAAACATTACAACAAACCAAGTTATCTTTATTCTCAAGTCTAATTATCATGGCCCACAAAGGAACAATTTTAAGGTTGCTGGTGATAGCCTGTCAGTCACTGATTGCAATAAGTGAGTAAAAGAGGTTTAGAAGTCATGAGAGTAAAAGGCACAGCATAAGGAATATAGTCAGTGACATTGTAATAGCGTTGTATAGTGACAGATGGTTGCTACCCTTGTGGCGAGCACAGCATAACCTATAAAGTGCATCACTACTCTGTACACCTGGAACTAATATAACACTGGGGGCCAACTATTCAGAGATAATTTTTTTTTTCGAATATGTTTTTCTTGTTCTTAATGCCAATTATATTATAGAACCCGTAGTAGATAAAAATTTCCAAAGCAACATTCAGTTCATTTACTCACACTGCATATACACAATAAAATAAAACAAGTAACAAAAACTTAATAGGTAACTCAGTCTTATTGCCACTATAGAATGGAAGAACTATTTTTTAAAAATTCAATGGCTTTGTTCTAATATTCTTGATTCTAATTTTTCTATTTTAACGTAATGATCGTTCACTCGGTCAAGTTTCATATACATGTATCTCCTTGTCTGCTTCATCTAAGTCATTATTTTTCAATGAAACATCAAGATCAGTTCACAATAAGTAGTTAAGGAAGTATTGTATATGTTGACATCATGGAATATGGTGTCAGAAACCTGAATTTATGTTTTAATTTACTAACTACTAGCTGTGACCTTGGAGTAAATTACTGAAGCACCTTCATTTCCCTCATTTATAGTAGAGGAAATCTAATTATTACTGAGTACCTAAGCAGGGCTGGCTGTGTGACAAGTGCTTTCAATAAATGGACTTAATTAAATGTCACAACATCACTATTGAGTTCTATCCATATTGTGGCAGAGTGGAGACGAGAAACTAAGTGATTTTATGTCAAAACCATATGTTCACTGCTCAGTAATACAGTGACTGCAAAAATAGTATCAATAATTCCAGTTTCTCAGTAGTTTAACTTGGGTGTAAAACCATTGAAGGTTTTGTTTTCAGTGTCAAAAATAAACAATCAAAAACCATGGAGTTCTATTTTTGATAATATACGTAAAATGTAAGTTTTAAAATTTTTATGAAAAATTCAATAGTGTAACTAATTTTGCAATTTTTTGAAGTCAGGTTTACCAAGACCCAATACACATAAAGCAAAATTCACATGTTTTGTGTACAGTTATGTGGGTTATAGGAAATATATACACAGTTGACCCTGGGGCTGTAAGAAATATATATACAGTTGACTCTTGAACAATACGGAGATTCAAGGCACCAACCCCCTGGGCAGTCAAAAATCCATGTATAACTTCTGACTCCCCCAACTAATAGCAACTAACAGTTGATTGAGCCATTATTTTATATGTTCCATGTATTATAAACTTTATTCTTACACTGAAGCTAAAGAAAATATTAACAAAATCATAAGGGAAAATACATTTACAATAGTATATTTAGCAAAAGAAATCCATGTATAAATGGACCCACGCAGTTCAAATCCATGTTATTCATGGCTAACTATAGCTTTTTAATCACTTACAATGTCAAGACAATGAGTAGTTCTATTCCCTCCCAACTATCTCAAATCCCTTTCCCCAATTCCAGCACAATGTTGAATGGAAATGATGAGAATGGACATTCTTGCCTTGTTTCTAATCTTACAGGAAAACCTTTCAGTTTTCAGTATTGAATATAATTTTAGGTATAGGCTTTTCATATATGGTTTTCATTCTATTGAGGTCAATTTATCCTATACCTAATTTATCCTATATCTAGCATTTTGTCAATTTTTTTCTGCATCTATTGATACAATTATGTGATTTTTATCCTAAACTGAGTCATGAATGAATAGAGAATCTGAACAGACCAATAACGAGTAAGGAAACTTAGTCATTTAAAAATATCCCAGCAAAGAGAAGCCAAGGAGATGGTTTCACTAGTAATTCTACCAAGTATTTCAAGAATTAATACCAATGTTTCTCAAACTCCTCCAAAAAATTGAAGAGGTACCATTTCCTAACTCATTTTATGAAGCAAGCATTTCCCTGATACCAAAGTCAGACAAAGAAGCTACAAGTGAAGAAAACTACAGGCTAATATCCACTGAACGTGCATGCAAAATTTCTCAACACCATAGACTGAACACACCATACAGACATCTACAGAACATACTATCCAACAGAATATACATTCTTTTCAAACACACAGAACATCTTCTAGGATAGATCATATGTTAAGCCATAAAAAAAAAAAGCCTCAACAAATTCAAGATAGAAACTATATCAATGATCTCTCTGACCACAATGGTATGAAATTAAAAATCAGTACCAGAAGGAAAGCTGGAAAATTTGCAATTATGAGGAAATTAAACAACACACTCCTGAGCAACCACCAAAGAAGTTATCAAAAAGCAAATAAATATCTCAAGGCAAATGAAATTGGAAACACAACATACCAAAACCTTTGAAATACAACAAAAGAAATTCCAAGAGGAAAATGAAAATGCGTTTAATTTTCAAATCCAAAAAGATACTGGATTAAAAAGATGGTGGTTATTAAGGAAGACAATTGTTGTGATGAGTACTGGGTGATATACGTAAGTGATGAATCACTAAATTCTACATCTGAAACTAATATCACCATGTACGTTAACTAATAAAAACTGGAAATTGCTTAAAAAAAGAATGAAAGAAAGATCTCAAACAATGTAGCTTTACACCTCAAGGGACTAGAAAAAAAAAATTAAACCCAAAGGTGGCAAAAGGAAGGAAATAAAAATTAGAGCAGAAATACATAAAACAGAAAACAGGAAAACAGTAGTAAAGATTAACAAAAGAGTTGTGTTTTTGAAAAGATACGAATGACAAATCTTTCGATAGACCAACTAAGGTGGAAAAAAAAGGACAGGAGCCCAATTAATAAAATTATGAAAGAAAAAGGAGACATTACAATTCATACCACAGAAACACAATGGATCATAACACGACCATGAACAATTATATGTCAATAAAGTATTTATCTAAAATAAATTTTTAGAAGTATATAGCCCACCAAGACTTAATCCAGAATAAGTAGAAAATGCTAACATATCAATAACAAGTGAAGAGATTGAATTGGTAATCAGAAACTGGAATCCCAATCAAGGAAAGTCCCTAGCCTGATGACTTCACTGGTGAATTCTGCCAAACATTTAAAGAATACCAGTGCCAATCTTTGTCAAACTCCTCCAAAAAAATTGCAAAAAAAAAAAAAAAAAAAAACACTCCCCAACATATTTTACAAGGCCAGAACTGATACCAAAGCCAGCTAAGGAGACCACATGAAAACTAGGAGTGGAAATCCGTGATGAACATAGATGCAAAATTCTCCACAAAATTCTACCAAAACAAATTCATCACATCAAAAGCATCATACACCATGACTAATTGGGATTTATTCCCGGGATGCAAAAAATGCTCATAGTACACAAAAAACTTAATGTGACACACCATATTAATGGAAGATTTAAATTCTGTAGTCCAAGGTATTTTCTTTTGATGTCCTAAGCAATGTAATTTTGCTGAATACAAGGTCACAAAGATTCTCTATTATACTGCTTTAACAAGATTCATGTTTTAAGAGTTAATACCTGGGCTTATCAGTTAACAGTGTAGGATATAACTTGGCATGAAGATTTACTTATTTTATATATATATATATATATAAAATATATGTGTATATATATGTATATATATATGTATATATATGTGTATTTATATATGTGTATATGTATATATGTGTATATATATGTATATGTGTATATATATAAAAATATATATATAAAATATTTTATTATTATATATATATAATATGTATATATATATATACACACACACACACACACGTATATGTGTGTGTATATATATATATATATATATATATATATATATATATTTTTTTTTTTTTTTTTTTTTTTTTTTTTTTTTTTTTGAGAAAGAGAAACAGAGCAAGCAAGGGGCAGAGAGAGATAGAAGCACAGAATCCGAAGCAGGCTTCAGGTTCTGAGCACAAAGCCCCATGCTGGGCTTGAACTCCCGAACCGCAATATCATGACGTGAGCCAAAGTTGGCCGCTTAAACCACTGAGCCACCCAGGCACCCCGAGGTGTATTTACTGTTAATGTTCAAATTTTCCAGCACAAATAATTGAAAATACTATGCTCTCTCCACTGCGTTGCTTTTATTAACTCCATATATGGTTCTATTTTTGGGCTTTTCATTCTGCTCCATTGATTTGTGTGTCTATCCTTTTCCAGCTCCTATTTATGAACACATTAGTCTATAGTTTACATCTCATGTGATATCATTGTTTGGTTTTGAGGTAATACAAGCCTTCTAACAGAAGTTATAAAGTGTGCTTCACTTCCATTTACTGGAAGT
This sequence comes from Neofelis nebulosa, assembly GCF_028018385.1. Classification (NCBI taxonomy): domain Eukaryota; kingdom Metazoa; phylum Chordata; class Mammalia; order Carnivora; family Felidae; genus Neofelis; species Neofelis nebulosa. The sequence continues at coordinate 28,772,250 of NC_080790.1, forward strand.
TTGTAACTTTTTTTTATTGTTGTTCTGATACAAGTCTATTGAGTTATGGAAGCTAGTATTTACTAGAAAATCAAAGTGGTGAAAACCTGTAAGATCTACTGTCATTCCAAGTTTCAATTATACAGCAGAGTATTTTAACTATCGTCACATTGTAGTACATTATTTTTCTAGAATTTAATCATCTTCTACAATGCATACTTAGTACCCCTTGACTAACATCTTCCCATTTCCCTCTCCACCCCATGAGAGATATATTAATTATATTGATTGTGGGATTTACTTCACAATGTATGCATATATTAAAACACTCAGTTGGGGCGCCTGGGTGGCTCAGTCAGTCGAGAATTCCGACTTGGGTTCATGGCATGAATCCCTGCCCTGCATTGGGCTCTGAGCTCTCAGTGCGGAGCCTGCATCAGATACTCTGTCTCCCTTTTTCTGTCCCTCCCTCATTTGAGCACTCTTTCTAAAATAAACATTAAAAAAAAAAAGCAAAAAACAAAAAACAAAACAAAAACACTAGGTTGTACACCTTAAATACATACAGTTTTCATTTGTCAATTACACATCGATAAAACTGGATATTAGAAAGTCAAAGGGGAAGTTTTCATTGTAAATCCATGTACTCTTCAAACATGCTTAATGTACACAACTCCTTTGATTTAGAAAGCAGTTAGAGATTACTTATGTCTAGATAGATTTCATAGCTTCTTGTTACTACACTAATACTTTCTCTGGTTTTTCTTTGGAAAGAAAGAAAAGTCAACGCAGCTGTTAATGGAAAACTAGATTTAAGTAGCACAACAAAGTCCTTATATACTCGTAAATTGGTGGTGGCGGGGGGGGGGGGGGGGGCAGTGCCCTCAGAGAATGTGCAAAAATAAAAGATAAAGAGACTTAATAGTTTTTCTCCTTAGCCAAGAATGAAAATTTTTAGCAAAATGTGTTTTGAGTACCACAAACCTTCTTTTGAAGTGCAATTAGAGGGAAGTTTGTTTTAATTTGGATAACTTGCACATACCCCTAATATTCTTGCCAGCATATGAGTATTTCACTTAGGACTTTCCCTCAAACAATTAAGACAAATATTTCATCATCATTTACAGCATACTTCTAGTTATACTTCCTCAACAATTAGGAATCATTTTAATAACATTTACTTAGGAGTTTAATTAAAAGCACCAAGCATAGTGCCTCCAATCTAATATTGTATTTTAGCCTCCTTGCCACTCTTAGATTTAAAGTAATATTCACACACTAGGCCATTTCTTACAGTAATCTTTTGGTGTAGGGAAAAAGAAGATTTATATAATTGACGGATGATGAAACATCTACACATAGAGAAACATTCTGGCCAATATCAAATGACTGAGGACTGAAATTTTAAACATACAGCAATTCAACTTAATGCATTCTATTTTCTCAATTCCAAGTAAAGACTGAAATATTAAGCAAAATATAAAATTAAGACACCGAGTGGGGTCTTTAAAACTAGAAAACATATATAATTATAGAAAATAACAGTTTAAGAGACTGATCTCCAAAGTGATGTATATGAGCCATGGAGGGTGGAAAATACATTCCACTGGGGATGTACTGGAAACAGTAGCTGGCACTTGTTGTATTATGATCTTGGGCACTCAGTATACATTTAAGTAATTCTTCCAAGAATCCTACAGTACAGATGCCTCATTCCAGATGAGGAAATTGAAACATGATGGGTAAAAAAAAAAAAAAAATCGAGAAAATAAATTTTCTATGAATATTTATCAATAAGAACATTTAGTTTTAACATTCAATATTGTTACTGATAGAACATGCAGTTTCTAAGTAATAAACGTTTATAGTTTATAACTTTTTAAAATGTTTTCTTAAACAGGTGATCAAAATTTTGCAGACTTCTGATGAATTACTTTGGAGAGGCTAGTTCCATTTAAATGGAGGGAAAGATACTTAATCTGCCTTACATCTAAAATGGTTAGGAGTATTCTAATAAAAGACTACATAAGTTTAAAACGTTCTTACGAATGCTATTTTCACAAGGTTCAATGATAAGTTAAAAAAGCCGAATTAATTAAGAAGATAGAAGAAGCTGCCAACAGTTTTATGGACTTCGGGTCACAAAACCAGTCCTAGCTTCAGTTTTGTTTTGTTTTGCTGAGGTTATTGCTAAATTAGGAGGCATTCACTATAACTCCTTGAAGGAGATCAAAAAATGCAATTCCATAGTCAAATGAAAGAGTTTGGGTTAGGGGGCATATTTTTGTCTTCCCAAGAACTTCCTGTCTGCTTATACTCGAAGTAGGATTGCTTCCTACTCTGAGTAGTCAGCCTCAAAACATACCCTCCCCTACCTTCCCCAACATACATTTATTAGGGGTCCACTATGTGTCAGCTATTTTTTTCCAATTTTGTTGAGATGTAATTGATATAATTCCTAATTATGTGAGGTGATAAAATGTTAACATTTTGTGGTAAACGTTTTACCACCTTTGATTTATATCAAAGTATATTGTATACCTTAAACATATACAATGTTACATGTCAGTGGTATCTCAATTAAGGTTGATTCCCACTGTGGCTGGCTTATTGTAGTGGTTAGAATTCTCTGGGTATTTCCAAATTTCTTCTGAGCACATTTCTCTATAGTATATTAAGGATTTTTTTCCATCACTGATGAAATTCAAACATTCCTGAGGAGGAGTCAGGCTTTAAAGACCGTCTCTTTCATTCAAGGGGAGTGGGAAATACAAGCTTCCAGTTATGGAATGGTAAGTCATGGGAATAAGGGTACAACACATGGAACGTAGTAAATGACACTGTAATAGTGTATGGTGAGAGATGGTAACTATACTCATGGTGAGCACAGCGTAAGATACAGAGTTCTCAAATCACTATGTTTTATAACTAAAACTAACAGAACCTGTGTGTCAACTAGGATTCAATATAAATTTAAAATATAATTCAGTTAAAAAAAAACTGTTACTTTACATATGTGTATAATTCCTGTTCTCGAAATTTCAACAACTTTAACCCACATATCACTACTGCAGCCCTAGAAAGCAGATAGTAGTGAATATAATAACTTTGTTTTACAGCAGAAGAAACGGAGTATTTAAGCTGTGCCAGGTCACAAAATTAGCCAGCGGTAGAGCTGAAATTAGATTGCAGACAATTGGTTTCAGACTGTGTTTAGGGGAATGACGGCATAAATTATTTTCCAAACTGGGACACTTTGAAGAACAAAGAAATCCTCCACCCAATAGTTAGGAAGGCATTGCAGTTTCAATTGGGACAGTTTGGATAAACTAGAATATATCGTCATCCTAACTAAGACCAGTAGACCAAATATGAAGAAGACATTTTCTTTTCCATTATAGCTCTTGTAGGAAGGCCCCATATTGTAGAGCCAAGCACAAGAGAAGGTCAGTATTTCTTAGTCCTTCCTGGGTGAAATCTACACCTATAAGTTTAACGAAGTCCCTTACCAGAAAGTGAACATCCGTAAATGCAGACATGGGCATTTAAAACAGGCATTCACAAAATTTGTTTTTCTAGGACTCAAATTCTTTCACTGTTCCTCACAGATTATGAATCCCTGATTTAAACAAAGTAATTCAGATTTAACAATCTTATCTCTTCATTTGTTAACAAGACTGCTAAATTAGGTCTAAGAATATTGGACTTCCATTCTGTACAACTTATACTTTGGATTGAGTTTTTTTCATGAAGAATTATCAGTAAAAATAGGTCATCGATTTTCTTCAATCATTTTGAAAGTCTGAAATATGTATGGATAACAAGATGAGTAAAAGGAACACGAGGTTCTATAATCACTACCCTAATGTTCACTATTAAAAACTAATGCCTGTTATACCTCCAACATTACCTTAATTTTCTAGTGGTAAAACTTTTTACGATATTACAAGATATATTTTTCAAACAAAGAAAAAAAAAAAACTGACCACCTACTAAACCTGATTTGGTATAGATCACCAACTTGAGATATTGTTCTATTTTACTGTCATCCATTATTCACATCTGTACAATCACTTTTAAAATAGCACAAATAGCACTTAAGTTGCCTGATAGGATGTTTTAAGACCTAAACAGTTATCAAGAAGTATTAATATTCAAATTAAGTATTAATTAAATTAAATTAAAATATTCAAATTAAAATTCAAAAATTCAAATATTCAAATTCAAGTAGGATTAAAAATATCCAGGTCTGGGGCGCCTGGGTGGCACAGTCAGTTAAGCGTCCGACTTCAGCCAGGTCACGATCTCGCGGTCCGTGAGTTCGAGCCCCGCGTCAGGCTCTGGGCTGATGGCTGGGAGCCTGGAGCCTGTTTCCGATTCTGTGTCTCCCTCTCTCTCTGCCTGTCCCCCGTTCATGCTCTGTCTCTCTCTGTCCCAAAAATAAATAAAAAACGTTGAAAAAAAATTAAAAAAAAATATCCAGGTCTATGTAGAAAAGATCTATGTGGACAAGTGGATTAAGATCATTGGACCATACACGGAATCAGCATTCAGTTACAATGATATATTATAAAATGGACTTCCTGTAATTCTACAAAACTGAAGGCAGTGGTCTTGTTCAAGAGCACCAACTATTCTTTTTGCTCTAGAGGATGGTTTTTCTGACGCCAAGTTTGGCTCAAGAGGGTCATGGAAGGCCCTAAGCATTTCCTATCAAGGGTAAGGATGCATAGGTTGTTGGTCAGAGTTGTTCATCAACAGAAGTTATTTAGTTACAGGTTTCAAAAGACAATGACATAGCTAGGACAGATATTGTGTTGATGCTCTCATAGGCAGCTGTCACCCCTTCCTAGCAGCTCTATGGACAGATGTGCCACTGAGAGGTACTGCCTGTTTCTGATGGGACTTTGTCTATTTCCCTTGCAGAAGAAGTATACATATTTCGTCTTATAGGAGAGGTCAATTTTGTTCATTTTATATAGCTAGCTGCTGATGGTCTCTTCCTGTCAAGATATTACAATTTCAATAGTTCCATATATTAAAAAAATCCTGTATTTCTTTAAAAATCTCCAATTGTGAAATAGGGAAACTCAAAGACCATTTTCAACCCAAGATAAAAAGTGTTTTCAATTAAACTTAAAGATGTTAAAGTTCTTAAACCTTTTTTTTTTTATGTATGCTAAACATGTCCCTTAAAATCTCCTATGCTCCAGTCCATTTTAAGGCTTTTATTTAAAAACCAACACGCACACAAACAGTAAATATGTACTCAATCTAGATGAAATTTTAGCAATTCTCATTTAGGAGAATTGAACTGCTCACTTTTAATATGCAAAATATTTCCACTATTACTAGATATGTGTGTGAGCAATTAAATTCATACTTCCCTTCCTCTTAGTCATCACTGTAAAATAAGGAGAACATTTTTGTTTATTTTTTATTGTTTATTTTTGAGAGAGAGCATGAGTGGGGGAGGCGCAGAAAGAGAGACACGGATCCTGAAGCACGCTCCTGGTGCCCCCAAGGAAAGCATTTTAAGAATATATTAGAACTTGAGCATTTCCCCAAGTACTGGTCCATTTCATACAGCTACCTTGGAACACAAGGTTCAGAAGTGCTTTTGGAGATCGCTCCTTCCTTTTTAGGTCTAGAATATCAAGTCTTTACTACTGAAGGATGAATTTGAATTTTGGAAATCATCAAAAGTCATTTAGAGCTAATTATGCTCAATGAGAATTGTGATCAAGCAAAGCCAATTTGCAGTATTGTTTAAAGGAAGAGTTTTAAAGATAGCACACCATGAACCAAAGCAGTCTGATGGTAAAAATGCCAGTCAATTAGACCCCAAACTAGACCAGACTACAAGCTCAAAATAGGCTGAACACTAACAGATCTCAGTTCTGGCTGCAGTTCAGAATTAGGCGAGTAGCATTTTAAAAACCTTGGTTTGCAAGCATAATTCATCCCAGAAACATACTTGTAATCCAAAGCACTTGTATATCCAAGCGATATTTCAAGAACTATTGGCCCAGTTGTGGTCACGTGACATTGTGTCATGGACTACTCGTATTTCAAGACATCACTTGCTTATCAAGTTAAAACTTATTAGATATGTTTGCTTCTCTTGCAGAACACCGGCAGAACAAGTTACTCACAATCCAAGGGTTTACAGTTTATGGCTACTAGGACCATTCTTGGTTTTTCCATGTAATCCTAAGTGTCAGCGTATTGTTTAGAATGGTTATTATGAGTAAAGTTGATTCAGAGTAACTCTATTTAAGAAGTGATTTTTTGCTAGGTAGTAATCAATATTGGATCTGAAATGGTAGTAGTTAAATCCCTTAGCTGCACTCAGATGTTATTTACTAAGTGGTTCAATTTCAGGTACCAAGAGGCCCCTGATGCCAACATTTCAACCGACTTGCTTTCCCACTTTGTAGAGTATTAGGAAGCAATCATTAACATTCCATGGCTTCAGTCCTTAAGATGTTTGACCTGTTTAAGAAATGCTGCATCTCTGGGAATGGGACATGCTACTTTCATCTATTAGAATGCACCTTCCTACACCCACACTACAAGCACTTAACACCCACATTACAAGCATCTAAACAAGTCATGTCAATCAAGCATCTGAAAAGTACTTTCGGTGGAAGAACATAGATGGAGACGGAGAACAAATTAAAATGAGAATCTGAGGAGGCAGAACTGATCAACAATTTCACACCATCTAAGGGAGAAAAGGGTTGTACAACATTGTGGACTTCGGCAACAAATTGGCTTCAAAATTCTTTCCAACTTTACATGGCATACGTAACTAATTTTTAAAATATTACTAAGGATGTTGAAATATGATCAATATTAGAGCAAGTTCAACAATTTTTTTTTTTGAGAGAGCACATGTGCCAGAGTGTAAGCCTGGGGAGGGAAGGGGGAGGTCGGCAAAGCCAACAGGAGAGAGAGAATCTTAAGCAGGCTCCACACACAGCACAGGGCCCTATGTGGAGCCCAACCTCAAGGCCATGAGATCATGACCTGCAAATTCTCCCATTCAAGATGACCGTCTAGAGTACACATTTTATTTCTTTGTCTAAATTTACTCAGTTTATTCCTCATTTACCCTATTAAGTATTTTTTTTACATTTTGCTTAAACTTTTCCTTGCAAAAATAAAATTACTTAAAATACAGAGCTATTGAATATTAATTTTCACAATGAAGAGGTTTTAAAAGTTACAGGCCTGATGTATTTAGGAACATTTAATTTACTGGAACACTGTTAATCATCTAGGTTTCTAATTATGATTTGTGACATTCTATGTCATAAGTTTCTATCTTAGATGAAAATAAAGATATCCCCCCACCCCATTCCATTTCTGCCATCTAAGTCTCCTATACAGAGGAATTATCTCCTGCGTACTTAGAATCCCAGGAATAAAATACTCCAATGCCACTGCCAGGTCTATCCATACTTGAAGATGGATGGTATCAAACTCACCTTCGCTATGAGCAATCCGAAAAAGTTTATGTAACAATTGTTATCACAGGACAATGGATAGCAAAGACTGTGATAATCTGCTTTGTAGGTGTAGAACCTATTTTGATTTTTTTAAAGAAAAATCTTATTCCACTTCAAAGAAATTTAAGTGCCCTTTTCGTTAAAGGTTTGAATGTTAACAAACTTGTAAATACAGCTTTTCTTTGGATTGTGTCCTCCTTTCTAGTTCCATTTTATTGGCCTGAAGAATGTTGGTACCAGTATGGTTATGGTTATGCTCAACTCTGCAGACGTGTAATAGTTCTTTAAAATCATTCCTTGCTAATGAAAATTGCCTAATTACAAAATTAAAACATTCTGTCCAGAACCTTTACTGATTAGTTTACTACTATCTCAGTTTTATTTTACTACCATTTTAGATTTTATACAGGATTCAGTCTTTAATGATTTATTTATATAAAAATGAAATGAATATCATGGTGCCTGACATGGTCAGGAAAAGCCCATTTAACTCATTTTAATTATTTTCATTTAAATAAAATATGAACAATTTGTTAACAGTAAAAGGCAGTTTTTCACTATTTTCAGGTTCATTCAAAATGAAGAAAATGCTATCAAATTGAGGTGTACAGGTTTTCCTTCTTTGAGCATTTAGGTGTCTAATAAAGAACATTTCAAGGCAAAACAAAGAAAGCCCAACAGTAAGCTTTAGTACACTAGAAGTCTTAAATTTACATGTTTTTAAATCCCTATATACACACCTGAGGTCTGACACACACTATATACAGTTTCCTTGAGCATTCTGGAGTGTGCAAGAATCACCTATTATCTCTCCATTTAAGACAGGAGAAACTTCTATATGCAAATACAGTTCATCTGAAATATTGTTATTGTAATTTTCACAAAGTTACCCCAAAATGATTGTTGTGTATTTTTAAAATAAAGCTCATTTTCTTTAATATTAATTCTTTGAAAACATTTGATTACCTCCCACATAACTGGACATTAAGTCACTAACATTAGTGCTTACAAGGGAGTATTCCATAATTTCCAATACTCTGTTTGAAATTTAGAGTTTATCCACTTCTATAGGGATAATAGTGATTATACATACACATACATATACACATGTATGAACATATTTTTGTTCTTTTTAGCTTAAATACTTTTATCTTCCTATGTGTATGTATGTACATGTGCTTGTGGGTACATGCAATACACACACACACAATGATGCTACATAGGACATGAAAATTTCAGTATTCCTTTAGAATCAGGTGTATTTTAGTAAAACATGCATTTCATTATAGTTTATATATTATATAAAAGTGCAATTTACTGGGAGGAAATATTTAATAAACCAGAAGAATGAGCTAGAATACCTTGGTTTTTATAGAATTGTATACCTTATAGAACCTTTCTACATATTTTTAATCATTTAACTACATCTTGTTATTTCATAGAACATAGTAGATATAATATGCGTTTTCAATTACTGAGACAGTTATTTCTGTGCTTTAGGATTCTTTTAGAAACAAAGTGGCACTCTGGGAAGCCACATGACATATGTCAGGTAACAAAGAGATCATTTAGTAATTTGAAGCATTTGTTTTTCACTCTCTGTCATCATTTATCCTATGAACCAAGAAATAATGTAATAGAAACAAAATTAGCTGTTTATACTCTTTACTAAATTCCACATATGCGTCAAACATATGATGATCCTGATTACTTATAAACACACCTCACAGGAGTACAGCAACTCCACTATGATCACTTCTGAGGCATATAAATTCTAACAGGATTTGTCACGTCCCTGTAATTGGCACTGTAATCTTTCACTATTATCAGTCCTAATCCAATATTCTATTGTTAATTCTAATACAATATTTAAGAATATTAAGAATTAACTAATACCCACAACATTACGGAAATATTGGACTAGCAACCCATAATGATGGTTCTGAGATGCCTGGAGAATATGATGGTAGTTAATTATCTTCTCTTCAGAAATCTATCACAAACACAAAGTTGCATAGCTACAGGAACTTAGCGATGCCCTGAGGTCCCTGTAATAACTGGAACATCTTTATGCCCACTGAGCTTTCAAGACAGATGGTGGATTTACCAGCTGAACTGTATTTATCGAGCCAAGTAATGCCTGAGAAATGTGTTCCTCTCCGGAATTTTGATCTTACCTTACGCCAATGTTAAACTCTCTTTTGATGGCTTTCTACCCTTCTCCCATCCACATTTGAAACCTAAAGGAAACCTACCCCCAAAGCCAAAATTCACATGCCAATCTTTTGCCACAATTAAAACTCACTACCTAAATTAGTGGAGATAAAAATGGAAGTAAAAAATGGAGAACTTCATGAAACTATTTGGTGAGAACTTAAAGCTTCATTTCTAGGGAATGTTTTATTTAAGGGATAGCCATTTTTGTACCGAAATTCAAAGGTGGATTACGCAGGAGACAGCAAGAAAAAGGGGATAAAAATTCCCTAAGTAGACTTCTGGAGAGAGATTGGCAACTGCTCACTTTGCTTATGTGTTTTAGGTTTTTTTGAGGAATGCATAATACAGAAGCAAAGGTAAAGCATGTAGATTTTGAAGAAAGATCATGAAGTAAAAATCATTATAAGTACCCCTAAGTTAAAATCTCCAGAGAAACCAAACTGTGTGTGTGTGTGTGTGTGTGTGTGTGTGTTTATATATATGAAGAGAGATTATTTATATAAAAAATAAAGTTACTTTACTTACAACATTATGGACACTGATGAGTTCCAAGATCTGCAGTGGACAGGCTGGGTATCTAGGAGAGCTAATGGAGGGGTTCTGGTCTTTAGAGGAGCAGGCTTGAAATCTAGAAAGAGACAATGTTTCAACTTTAGACTGAAGGCAGGGGGAAAAACAAAACAAAAACATATTCCAGATCAAAAGAATTCAGGCAGGAGAGTTTTCATCTCACTCACTGAAGATGGGCATTTTTTTTTTTTTTTCCTATTCAAGCCTTTAACAGATGGGATCAACTCACATTAGGGAGAGCAATCTACTCTATTCAGTCTACAAATTTAAGTGTCAATCTCATCCACAAACACCTTCACAGACACACCCAGAATGATGTTTAACTGGATACCTGGGCACTCCAAGGCCCATGCAAGCTGGCACATAAAATTAACCAATATACTCTCACCAACAAAATCTTCTAGTGCATTCCTTCATGTTATTTCTCTACCTAACCCTGAGAGAAAGATCAGATTTGTAAAACATAATTGTACCTGTTACCTAGCTTTACTAAATGTATTCTTCTTGAAGATTACATTTTCCAATATTAGGTTTTATATGTATGGATTCTTGAAACTGTAGTCCATGTTCATTGTTGTAAAGTATTTTTATTGGTGTATAGTATTCTCATACACCACCTTTTACTAAGAATGCTGCCATTGATACCCATTTCAAAAATTTTCAGGTTGGGACTCTTATGAATAAACCTGGGATCATCATCCATGTATCTTCTTACATAGGTACAATTTTAAGGTTGTAACTGGTAGAGTTAGTGGATGATAGGTTATATAAAACTCTAGCTTGTATACAGGTTGTCCATATATGTGTAAATTGTTTTCTGGTTTATCTTGCACAATGATAGGCAAATGGATCATTTTTAACAATACTGAACTGTTTTCACCACAGTATATAGATATTAAGAACTGAATGTATGAATATTTTAGCTGTGTTCTTCCCCTTAAAGATTATTTTGATCATTCTTGATCATCAAAAATGTATATAGTCTCTTCAGAATAGTTTTATATCTTGTGGGAATTTTGATTGAGGTTTTACTGAATCCAAAAGTTAGTTTGGATACATTGGTATTTATAGCACTAATGCCTCCAATCCATAAAAACAATCCATCTGTCCATTTTTGTAACACTTATTGAAAACTTCTTTGCACATTTTCTTAGGTTTATTTCTTGGTACCGTATTATTTTCATGATTATACAGATTTTTTTGATGGTTAATATTCAGGAATCAATGATTTCTATGTACTTATTTTAATTGAATAAATCATCAGAATTGTCAAATTTATCAGTTCATTTTTAGTCTTTTCTAGGCATTGCAATCTTATCTGCAAGTGAGGTCTTTTTTTCACATTTTGAATCTTTGAGTATTTTATTCCTTCTTACTTACTCATTTCATTGGCTAGTTCTCCAGGTGTAGTACTGAAGAGGTAGAATACGAAGTTTGCCATATTCAAAATTTCAAAAGTTCAACATTGTGTAGTAAGTATGTTATTTGCTAAAGATATTTTTAAGTATTTTTGGTGGCTAGTTCTGGAGAGTGGTCTTCTTAATGTAGTAATAATCAAGTTCTCAGGAGTATACATTTTTTAGTTCGGTTAAACTCTACAGTCCAATTTTGAAACAAACACATCCACATCACACCCTCTATGCTTAGCATGTGTTTTTTTGATTCGTCAAGTGTCCCCATTTCAGATTAAGGGTCTAACTGAGAACTCCCAGTGGTAGGTAAAAGTTAGGGAAAGAGTAATTGGTGCCAAAAGGGAAATTCGTGCCAAAGTTTCAGAAGTGCTAAGGAAGCCTGTAATACCTAATTTTATCTCTGTTGAATATATTTGGTATCATTTGCAAGTAGCAACATTCTCCCTGGGTCAATTCTGCTATTTTTTTTCCAGGTATTCTACTTGCCTGCATAGCTGTAGACTCAGTTCACCATGACTCAGTATCTTGAGCTACTTGATCCAGATACAATTTTATTAATTTTTTTTTTTAGTTCCTTAAGTCAGAGTTGGTTTCTGATTTGCAACCAAGCACCTTGACTGATAGAACTTAGTACATGCAGACACTTCAAACTACCTGTACCCAGAGCCATATCCACACCCTGGTTTTACTCTTCTCCCTGACCCTTCTACTTTTCTGAACCCATGCCACTTATGACTGTGTTCTTGCCAATATCCTCTCGGCTGTGATCCTCAATTCCATCTCTCGCTACTGCGAGATCTGTCCCATCAGATTAATAACAGGTTTGCATTAAAAATATAAATATATATTATGCCAACATATCGCTATCCGGCTACTTTTCTAGTTCAGTTTACCCTCATAATGAAGTGCTTCGAGAAATATTCTCAGCTTATTCATTCATTCATCTCCTAGGTGCTCCTCAGCCAACTTTAACCAAGCTTTCGTACCTGAAATTTTAAGGAGAGCTCTTTTCAAGGTTACCGATGATTACCCTGTACTGAAGCCAATGAAAAAAAAAAAAAAAAAAAAAAGCCCTGGTATCTTCTTAGGGATTCTACCAGCAGCATTTGAGATGTGTAACCACTCCATTCTTGAAATAATTTTGGTGGTTTGGGGAATAAATTTTCCTACCTCGGTGGCCATTTTTCCCTATCTTTTCTTTTTACTGCTCTATCACACTAATCTTTGTAGTTTCTTTAGTGTCTTTTTGTAGTTTCCCTTAGTTTTTTACATGGCTACTTCTTTCCTTATTTATTTCTAATATCATGGGTTACCCATCCAATATCACTTTCCAATTTTATTTTCTTCACATAAGTTATCAGCTACCTATTTGATTTTAAACCTGTGTATAGGTATATTCATCATCTCCTGTTTCTACAATTTAATGTCTTAGAGTTTTATCATTTGTACTTGCAGAGAAAAATTTCTGGAACACAAAAACCACATATCTATGTATCAATACCAACAAAGTAAATTCTGTGCCAACTCTTTGTCATCAATTCATCCTACCCCCATTTGAGAACATGTAAAGCAAAAAACAAACCCCCTCCACAAAACAAACAAAAAAACTGAAAACTCAGCTCTTGTCCTTTCCATAGAACCAAGTATTTCATGTAACCCATTTTGCTCCTGAACAAGTAATAATACTTAAGTATAGAATCCTCTAAACTTTTACTTAATGCGATCAATTTTGGAAATGTTGCATAACACACACTCCTCTTAGAAAGTCTCTGTTCAAATAGATCTATTGATGTATCTGCAAATATATGAATTAAAGGATCTTATTTTCTTTTAGATTATATCAACATTTCATACAGTATTCTATTTTAACTCATTTCTTGGCTTTTGGCCATATTTCTTTGTATTGTAATGGTTTTAGGGATTACAAAATATATAAGTAACTTTTCAGGCTACTTGAAGTTAATTTTATCCCATACCAAGTAAAGAAGCCTTAGAACGATGTAGTGAGTTTGCCCTCAATTAGGTTATAACTTCACCTGTATTGGATCTGTAATCATGAAAGTTCCACTAGAAGTGTTATAGATCGTGTTTTCAACAGGCATAGATGTTTTCTCAAAATGAAGAAAATACTAAACTTACCCAGATATTTACCACTTTTCTTGTTTCTCCTTTATTCCTGACGTTCCAAGTTTCCTTCTGCTATTATTTATTTCCAACTTGAAAAACTTGCTTTAGCATTTCTTTGAGCGCATGCTTGCTATTGGAAAACTATCATAGTTTTCCTTCACTTAGAAAGACTTCGTTTGGTCTCCTTTGGAAAGGACATTTTTGTCAGCTATAGAATTCCAGACCGACAGTTCTCTTCCTTCAGCACTTTTTAGATGTTCCACTCCTCTCACCTCCGTGGTTGCTGGTTTGCAGACTGGCCCCTGTGCCTGGAAGGCAGAGAGACTGAAGGAGGAGGCAAAGGGTTCCAGATAGGTAGGTGGCTGGCCTACCTGTGCAAGGAAACTTAAACAACACTCGCCTCGGGCAACCTCAGGACAAGTAAATCTCTGTGCCTCGTCACACTCTTTACATTTATATAGAGGTCTTAACAAGGTTCATCTGATCTCAATACCACATTGCTCTCTCAAGGCTTCAACCTTTAAAATAGCTCCAGGTGTGGGAATGGTGGACCAAATCTATATTCCAAAGAGAGGTGAGGGGTGAGGGGCCTTCAATGAATTGCCCCTTGTAGCTCAAGGGTCAACTAGCGGTCACATCCTCTTGATGACCTCTTCCAATAACAGTTGCTGGTAAGAAATCCATAGTTATTTAAATTTTTTGTTTCTTTCTATGTTATGTGTAATGTTTTCTCTGGCTTTTCTTCATTTTGGTTTTCAGTGCTTTGGTAATATTGTCTGATCATGATTATCTTGAGTTTTTCTTTGTGGAGTTGATTGAGCTTCTTCAAACTACAAATATGCCTTTCAGCAAATTTTGGTATTTAGGGCTATTGTTTTTTCAAATACATTATTCGAAGCATTCTTCATCTCCTTTCCTTCTGAGACTCCATTGACATGAATGAATGTTAGACCTCTCTATGTTGTCCCACCAGATTCAAGACTCTTGGCTTCTTTGTTCTTTTGTTTTTTGAATTTTATTTTCTCTGTGATTCAGATGGGATAATTTCTGCTTCTCTGTCCTCAAATCACTCTTTGTCCTGTCTTTTCCATTGTGCTATTGGAGCCATCCAATGAATTTTTGTTATTTGAGGTATTTTATTTCTCATGCCAAAACTAACATTGGATTCCTTCCCTAGTTTCTGTTTCTCCCTGATAATGTCTATTCCATCATCAATTTCAAGAGCATACTATTAGCTTATGGAGCATAGTTACGATTGTGAACAATCTTTGTTCAAACATCTGAGTCCTTTCAGGGTTGGCACCTAATAATTGCTTTTCTTTGGAAAAATGGTTGTTTTCCATTTCCCTCTTCTCACACTGTCCTGATTCTTCGCATGCCAACTAACTTAAAGATCTTATGTTTTGTAGAGCAGTTTTATGTTCACAGCAGAATTGAGGAGAAGATACAGGGATTTCCCATATCCCCCCTGCCCCACACACATTCCTAGCCTTCCCCAGTATCAACATCCCCCATGCAACAGTGGTATATCTGTTACACTGATGAACCTGGACTCGTACATCATGATCACCCAATGACCATAGTTTAATTAGAATTCACTCTTCATGTTGATTATTCCCTGGGTCTGGACAAATGTATAATGGCCTGTCTCCATCATATGTAGCATTTTCATTGCCCTAAAAGTGTTGTGTATTCCACCTATTCATTTTCCCCTGTGTCCACCTGGCAACCACTGACCTGTTCACTGTCTCCAAAGTTTTGCCTTTTTTTTTTAGAAGGTCAGATAATAGAAATCATTGTGTACTTGGCTTTTTCAGATTGGCTTCTTTCAATAAATAATATGCCTTTAAGTTTCCTCCATGTCTTTTCATGGCTTGGTGTCTCATTTCTTTTAAACTCTGAATAACGGTCCATTGTCTGAATGTACCACAGTTTACCCATTCACTTACTGAGAGACATCTTGGTTCCTTCTAAGGTTTGGTAATTATGGATACATTTGCTCTAAACATCCATGTACAGGTTTTCGTGTGGACATAAGTTATCAGCTCCTTTGGGTAAATACTCAGGAACACCATTGCTGGATTGTGTGGTAAGAGCATGTTTAGTTTTGCAAGAAACCACCAATCTGTCTTTCACGGTTGATCTACCCAATTTAATTCCTCAGCAAAGAAGACAGTCCCTGTTACTCCACATTCTCAACAGTATTGGATGCTTTTATTGTTCACTAAATTGGTTCATTTTGCTTTGTAATAACCGTTTTGACAATCATCTCATAGTAGGTAAATTGCAATTAGATGAGTTGCTTTGATTCTTATCATCCATTAAAGACTGAATGGGATAAAAATACCCAATTCTGTGCTTTATTTGATGAATATTCAAAGGAAACAATCTGTATAGAATGCTCCTTTCTAAAAGCAAGGACATCTATGGTAACAGCTAGTCCTATATGTAAAACACAATGAGAGGTAATGAGTGGTATAATGAGGGGGTATACAAAATGTCCCCATTGTCAAAAAAAAAGTCAATACTTTCTCCACACTTCTGTCATAGGTCTTTAATATCTATCTATTTATCTATCTTGCCATTCATCATTCATTTATTCCATGTATTCATTTTTGAAATACAACCATTTTTATGTTACATTTTCATATTACAGTTGGAAGTAGAAGAAAGCTTATGGTTGTCATTAATGTAGGTTAGCAGACAGGATGACCATACAAAGTAAAATGGAAAGAAACAACAGATGTATTGACTGCAGAACAAGAGGTAAGGAAAAAAGCTGAAAGCCAGTGATATTGCTGCAGAAGAGATTTGCCTGTCTCTAGAGCTTAAGCTGGGGCTGGCCAGCTTGGGAGGTGGCCTCTGGGAATTAGAAACCACCTATACAATCTGGAAACAATTACCTTACTGGGAGTCATGGAAAGGAAGTCTTTTTTTCCAGTGCTTTTTTCTTGATTCCATTAAATGTGATATAGAGAAAACACTACTACTTAGGATTGTTCTGTACTAAGTGGGTGTATAAAGTAGCAAAAGAGTGATGAACATATAAGAAGCTCTCAATAAATGGCATTTAGGAGTTCTTAAATTCTTTTATCCAAACACTTAGTTTCACAGAAATATGAATGACAATGCATGTTTTAAGTATACATCAAATATTTGTGAAATAGGGCTTGCAGATGTCAACGTGATACTTATAGACACCAAACCCTTCAGATTTGGGCTCCTCAGGACTAGGCAGGGATACTATTTTAATTAAGATCAGGCTTAAATTAATCTAGGCAAATCGTTACCAAACCATTACATTGCCTGGATATTCAAATGAGTATGCATTTATATTTGGTCTTGTCTCAGGGATATGGAAACAGGTCATGAATGGCAATCTACACACTAGATCTATGATTATTGTTGCACAAAGTATTGGCTCAGACAGCACTGTTTTTGTTTTTTTGTTTTTGTTTTGTTTTTCCCTTTCTTTTAAATAAAATCTAATTAGATTTTAATGCTTACAACTGGATAACTTTGCACAAATTTATTTCCATATCTTGAAAAATCTGGGACTACATCCTTAGATGACTCCAGTTTCAATGGGCTGTACCAGTGGCCTGCTTGAGATAGAGGTCGCATCTGCTGAATGTCTAATAAATTGTAGCCCTTCTACTCTCCTTGTTTTCACTACACTGAAGAGGTGTCATTTCTTTACTCATCAGGTTTCACTCTTATTTATTTTATCCACACATGACTCTTAAGAGAACAAAATACACACATATCTACACACACACACATACACACACACGCCAAGGTTTTCAATTGTGTAGTCATAACCCTAAGGAAAATGAAATAAACTTCATCTCCATTTTCATTTCTTTGCCTCCTACTTGATTTAGACAGAATACTACTATAAACATCTAAGCTTAATATTGCCTTCCCTTCTCAAAGTTTAATGTGCATGCAAATTTCCTAAGGATCTCATTAAAATGCAAATTCTCATTCCATAAGGATGGAGAAGGCCTAAGACTCTGCATTTCCCAGCTGATGCTGATACTGGGCTCTGAGGACCACACTTTGTGTGGCAAGGGGCCTGCAGGGTCTTCGTCCAACAGTAGTGTGTTGTTTGAAATAAGCCAATTCAGAAAGGTCTCTATCCTATGAGAGATTTTACAAAGGCTTAAATATAAGGCGATTTCCTTTTTTTCTGAAGGAAATCCTTTCTTAATTATTTGCACAAATATATTTATTTCTAGCAGAACCTAATGGATGCACATTGATTGACAGCTACATGGATCTAGAAAGTCCAGATACTTGGGTATATATTAGAGTAAATTCATGAAGGACCCAGAATTTGGTATATCTATATCAGTTCATGATTCTCCAATTAGTACATCTGTTGCAGATGAGGACTTTAGCTCTGGATACTGGCTGAAGTAGGAGATACTCATGGAAGCTCAGTCTAACAAGTCAGTGGATTCTGAAATTTATCTTTTTTGCCTTCAGTCACTGGGTCTAATTTCCAAATCACACTGTGCCTGGATAAGAACAGACCATGAACATATACAGTAGTCTTCAGCCTTTGTTGTAAACCACTCGTATGTGAGCCTGGTCTATGTCTGTCTTTGTTTATTTATTTTATCACCTATTCTTTCAAATATCTGACAGGGACTACTGTGTTGCAGGTACTGGGGATCTAAAGCAGAGTAAGACATAATATTTATCCCCTGACATCTCCCAGCCTGGTTCCCAGGTACAAGTGAGTTCTGCTAGCCTCCTGCCTGGGGATGGTAACTTTGCATTGGCCACACCAGTCCCTTTCCCCAGCCACCAGTTTCTTGTATTTCAACATCCTGGGATTGCATTCCATCTACTATGGATAATCTTGAACATTAAAACTCTTACTCTGAGTATTTTCACCACATAATAGAGACTTCTGTTGCCATGTGCTATCCCCTGGTAGA
Organism: Neofelis nebulosa; assembly: GCF_028018385.1. Taxonomy (NCBI): domain Eukaryota; kingdom Metazoa; phylum Chordata; class Mammalia; order Carnivora; family Felidae; genus Neofelis; species Neofelis nebulosa. The sequence goes on from NC_080790.1 coordinate 28,791,018, forward strand.
ATCTTTGGAGACAGAAACCCTCACCCTAATCTGATACACATTTTAATATCACATGTGTTTGGAATCACTATTTTGAGTCAGTGGCACCCTCCTCAGGTGCAAGCCTCAGAGTCCCATTAGGCATGGCTTGACTATTCCTAACTCTTTATCTCTATCACAACTAAGCCATATAATACAAAAAGACAAAGTGGGAGTAAAAACTGACCCTTTTTGATGTTCTTCTATCTCTGGATGCTCTGTCATTGTACTACATAGGAAGTGTAACAGTTTTTTTTTCCTTCCTTTTTTATCTTTCCAGATAAGAAAAGCCTACTTCCTCCACTGTACTTAGAATCCTGTAATTAGCCACAGTATGCTAATAGTAATGATTCTATGTAGGTTACAAAATCTGCATGTAACAAGAAGAGAATGGGGGGAGGGACTGAAAAATCTTTGATCCTAATTTGGTGAAACTCTTCCCACTTGTGCTCCTTGAATACTTTTACTTGGGGGCACCATTTTCTCTCTCATGGTCACTTAACGTTTTATATTATGTTAAAGTTACATGGATATATTTTATGCCTGGTTGCATTTTAACACCTTTGGTCAAGTGTTACCAGGTAAAATAGAAGCACTTTGTAAGGACTGTGACAGGCTGAATTTGGTGCTTATGCAGCATATTGAGAGGGACTCTCATAAAACACCACCACCACCACCACCAACAACAACAAAAACTCACCACCACTACCACTAACAACAACAGTGTTCAGACATCAAATTAAAAATCTTAAAGTTGGTAAGAAGGATAATATTTGAGCTATTTATAAGGCAGGATTTGTACACATTAAAATTTTTTTTTAATGTTTATTTACTTTTGAGAGAGAAAGAGCATGAACAGGGGAGGGGCAGAGAGGCAGATGCACAATTGGAAGCAGCCTCCAAGCTCCATGCTGTCAGTACAGAGCCAGATGTGAGGCTCGAACTTGCAGATGGCAAGATCATGACCTGAGCCAAAGGCAGATGTTTAACCGACTGAGCCACCCAGGTGCTCCAGGATCTGCACACATTTGCTCTTGGGTTTTGAGGAAATGAATTCTTATATACAATACATATTTCTTTACAGAAAATTTACTTTTTTCCTTGAGTTAAAAATAAGGAATCAGAAGAATGAAAATTAGTCTTCATCCTTTTTTCTTTCTTTATTCTCTATCAGCTTTTATATTCTTTTCTAATATTTTTCTTCATTTCCTAGCCAATAATCAAGATTTTGAAGAAATAGGTCATTTTAATGTCAGTTACTTACCAAACCTTTATTACAATTTTTTTTTCTTCCTTGTCTCCTTCCTTGAGCAAACCTGACATGAAGCATTTCCACAAGAACCTGTTCCTAGAGAAATTAAGGTCAGTGAAAGGCCAAATCATGGTAGCGTATTTAGAAGAAAGGATGAATAGTTTATTTCTCAACTATACCAGGGGAAGCAAGTTGCATTATACTTTCTGAGTATTTTACTTTTACAGATTATTAGAAAGGTAGAGTGCTTACATATAATAGGCTGTAAGATAATCTTTAATCTGATACTCTGCCTTGTTTTAGATCACCTATGTATTTAGACTGAAATTGGATGGTTTTGTTTTTTTCTGTTCTGAGAAATGTGACAGGGAATCTAAAAGACCCACGTATGAGTAATTGAATAATTAACTTACCACAACATTAAGTTCAAATAGAAATAAAGTTAGATTATGATAAAACTGGTGACCATATAAACAAGGAACCTCATTACTTCCTAAGCATGGCCTCCCTCCACCAGGGACACTATTGTTTTATAGTCTCTCAGACTATCAACCTCCCTGGATTGACCTAACTTCTCTGTAGTCTACTAGTTCAGTTAATGCAGCTCCAAAACTTCTGTGTCATAAATGTTGTTCATGCTCCATTTCACTCAGTATTCTTAAACATGTACAGCAGAGGTGCCCTATTTTTAGGCTACATAAATATCCCCTCAGTACTTAATTTAATGTTTATTCATTTGTGAGGAGGGGAAGCAGAGAGAGAGAGGAAGACAGAGGATCCAAAGTGGGCTTTGTGCTGTTAGATAAGAGCCTGATATGGGGCTGGAACTCAGGAACCAGGAGAGCATGACCTAAGCAGAAGCAGGACGCTTGAATGACTGAGCCACCCAGGTGTCCCTAGTACTTGACTTAAATGCATATGTAAGACACTGTAGATATCTTTTTGAGTAGGATTGATATCAGGGTCAAGGTTGAGTTTTAAGTGGTACTCCCAGTGATTCTAAAGCAGGTGGGCCAAAGTTTATACTGAGAAAGGTATTTTTCTACATGATAAAATTTAAGCACTGCCTTCTCAAACTCAAGGTAGAAAGGACCTCTCTAAGCATACTTTATTTTTTTAACGTTTATTTATTTATTTTGAGAGAGAGTGGGGGAGGGCAGAGAGAGGGAGAGAGAGGAACCCCAAGCAGGCTCTGCAGTGTCAGGGTAGAGCGGGATGCTGGTCTTGATCTCATGAACACTGACATCATGACCTGAGTCAAAATCAAGAGTCTGACATTTAAGCAACCGAGCCACCCAGGCACCCCTGCCTAATCTAAGAAAGTTCTTTACATTAGCTAAATTATTCTCTTCATTCTCCCCCTCACCAAACACCACATCTTTTGATTCTAAAAATCTTTGCTGTGTTTAGCTAAGTTTGGAGGTCCCTGTCCTCAACTCTTTGTCTGCCAAATGCCTACTCACCTTTACAGATAGAATCCAGTACCTATATCCCCTATAGGGGCCTTTATTGACATCAGACCGTATTCAGGTTCACTCCTTTTATGTATTTTATGTTAGTATATTATTTGATTAATTGTTTAATTATTAATATAAGGTTTTATTTTATATATATTTACATGTTTTACATCAGTAGTGGTCAGTGGTATCTGAAGCAGGAAGGATTTTATGGATTCATTGCTTGGATCCATAATGTACTTGAATTTTCATGGAAATTGATCTTATGAGAATTTTCTTGTAAGATTTATAGTGGGTCCATTCACATCTCCTTTTTCATAATTGCCTTCTCTTACTTTAGGAAGAGACGTATGACTCTTACTCATCAAGAATCCTCCTATAGTGCATTGAGGGTCAAAAACAAACAAACAAACAAACAAACAAACAAGATTAAGTCTTGTTGTCTGAAAAGCCTCCTTTAATGAGGGTATCATCCTCTTGGAAGGTTTCATGATTCTCCCTGACCCAAGTTGAAGCATGGTAAATGAAGTGGGAAATATAAAAAGCAATTAGAATGTTTAAAATCAAATTCAAGTACACAGTACTATAGTGTGGGATAGTGGGGGCACGGACAATTCTATTTCCAAGACATTACCTATTACATCTCCCAGCAACTGTAGAAGAAAGGCTCATCTATGAGAGAGATCCTTCAAGTTCCTATAAGCAAATCCCTTCTTTTCTTTTTTATATATGGAAATATTTTATTAAAGGCTTTCCTTCTTTTTTTTTGTTGTTGTTGTTAACATCTACTAAATAAATTAAATTTTATTCCTGAAGGCAACATATATGACCAAATCACTTGGAAAAACTCCTCACATGGGGCACCTGGGTGGCTCAGTCGGTTGAGCATCTGACTTTGGCTCAGGTCATGATCTCCTGGTCCGTGGGTTCGAGCCCCGCGTTGGGCTCTGTGTTGACCACTCAGAGCCTGGAGCCTGCTTTGAACTCTGTGACTCCCTCTCTCTCAGCCCCTCCCCCGCTCATGCACGCTTGCTTGCTCTCTCTCTCTCTCTCTCTCTGTCTCAAAAAAATAAACAAGCATTAAAGAAAGAAAATAGGAAAACTCCTAAAATACTTCCAATTTTATGAGGTTGTTTCAAATGCCTATTTCAGCTCTTTTTAACTCGATAGACAAGGTACCCCTTAAAAAAAGTAGTGGATATGATTCTCAGATATTTAGTTTCAGTAAAGCCCATACATATATATATATATATATATATATATATATGTATATACACACGTATATATATGTGTGTGTGTATATATATATATATACACATCTATCTATCTATCTATATATACATCTTCAGAAATAAAGATGTATATATATAATATATATATCTACAGAAATAAATAAAACAATTAACTTTAGTGTCTTTAACTTCAATCAAATTCATTGATTTAAGGAAAATTCAAATTTTCAGATAAACTACCATTTAGATAGTTGTTGATTGAAAAATGTTACATGATTTTTGGTATATAATTTAGAAACAGTTCAAATACTTGAACAACATTGCCAACATCAAATAGCTTGCCACTTTTATCTACTTGTTTATATACAGAGGATTTCAAGCACTTCAAATGTAAATGACAAAAAAAAAAAAAAAGAAAAAAAAAAGAAATATACATTGATGCTGAACTGTTCTCCTAGCAGGAAATCATACTCCTATATTGATATAAAATACTATAAAACATTTTTAATCTCAAAGAGAAACATTTTCAATGTTTTATTTTTTATGTTTAATAATTAACAAATTTTCTAATAGAGTTTTGTTTTCCATCAGTTCTATTTTTTTAATTAAAAAAAATTTTTTTTTGAGAGAGAGAGAGAGACAGTGACAGTGACAGAGCATGAGTAGGGAGGGGCAGAGAGAGAGGGAGACACAGAATCTGAAGCAGGCTCTAGGCTCTGAGTGTCAGCACACAGTCCAACCTGAGGCTCAAACTCATGAACTGTGAGATGAAGACCTGAGTCAATATTGGATGCTTAACTGACTGAGCCACCCAGGCACCCCTCATCAGTTCTACTTTAAAAGCAATCGCAACAATAACATAACCCCAATTATTTTTTTAATTTAGAACCTCATAGTCATAGCAAATAAAAAGTTAAATTTTATTTATATATACATGAATATAAAAGTTCAAACCACTTAAACTTATAAAACAATTTAAGTGTTTAAAAAAATGTGGAGGAAAAGCATCATTATCAAGTCTTTTTTTTGGAATATGAAACAAAACCTTGAAACTTGCCTCTTTAAATTTTTCTTTTAATAATTAATCATATACATATCTCTATTATTTTAATAGTCATATTTGTTTTTCTCTATTCTATCCTATTGCCACAGTGAATTGTAAGCTATTGCTGGGCACAGATTTTCTTTCATATTTTAGTTGTTTCCTCCGATATTGAAAAAATGTGTATTTAACAAATTATTGTTAAATCATAACAAATTTTGAACTTAATTCTAAGAGCAAATATAACAACTCATCTTTATCTTCACAGAAAATACAAAATACTGAAAATATACACAAACTGAAAAAAATAAATAGCACTCAGAGAAAAGGCAAACTTTCATTCCATTGAAAATTAAATTTGAAATAAAGTTCCAGTCACGCAAATATTTATTTTTTCTACAAAATTTACATTTAAAACTATAGAGAGACTTTCAGAATCTAGAACACCATAACATAGGAACCATGAGTTCAAGTCCTTGCTCTAACACTTCTTTGATATGACCATAAAACATTCACTGTGATTCTTCTGTTCCCTGAACCCAAATAAAGGAATTTGGCTAAAATGCAAATGAGAAGTATCCTGATAAGATTTCTTAATGTAGTGAAGTACACACACAGAACCTTACTGAAGGAAGGAAAATCAATATTTTGGGAAAAAAAGGCATATTTTGAAATATGCTTTTTTTAGGTAGGAACAAATGGGAAATAAATGGGTTCAAAATGCATCTATAAGATACATAGTTGAGAGAAGATTTTTGTCCATTTCTTCTAACTTTGAAGAAATGGGTGCATTGGAGATTCCAGTCTATGTGGTACAAAATGACATAATTATGGATGTTTCCACATTTGATGTGTGACACATGTGGTATGACCAGTAAATTTACATGGAGTCTGAAGATTGCAAAATAATCAGATCTCGAAGCTTCTATTCAAGTTTGAAATCAACACAGGACAAACTCTGTGACTCTATCCCAAGTTGTAGTAAAAACCGTGTCAACTTTAATGTGACATTATAGACGTTTGTAATCGTTCTAGTTAACTGTTATTGGAACCGACATCTCGTTTTTCATTCCCCTACTGCCACATTACCAACTAAACTTTATCAATCTCCAATTCATCACAGCATGGCAGCATAAAGATTTGTTTCCACGTGTTCAACTATCATTTCCTGACTTCCCAGTGAGAAATTAATATCTTCACCTATAAATTTTTAGCCATGTCATCTCTCAAAAGTCAAGAAATTACATAATTCTTACAGCAATAAAATCAGAGAAAAAACTCAGCAACTTGGATGTTATCCAAATTCATTTTGGGGTCTTTTACCCTCTTGACTGGTAGCATGGGAGGATTCTTCTAACAAAGGCCAAAAGTAAAACTTCCTTGAAATATATTTGAGCTTGGTTCAATATATTAATTGGGTTTTGAAATAATATTAACCATTAGTGATATTTACCAATGTCATTAGAACTTTACATTATTTGGAGCACAGTGAAAGCTGGTGCTAGAAAGAGGACATAGACCATGTTATCTATAAGGTTAAAGAGAGGACTTAACTCATTATCTAGAATTTTTACAGTTGTTAATAACATGTTCCTTTTGTGAAGAACACTATTTATTGGGAGAATCTCTGAATACTAAATTTTCAAGAACGCTACTAGAATTCAATCATCTCTACTAGAAAGTCACAAATGTTTAACAGCAGAGGGCAATCTTCTCTAGCAGTAGTATATATGGGCAAAAACACTGGCTACAGTTGCTTCTCTGATTTTTTTGTTTGTTTCTTTGCTCTCTGAAATACATATACATATAAATATGTATTATTTTGAGCATATAGATTACCTTCTCCACTAATCTTTAATGTTTGAATTATTATTATTATCTTAAATAAGCTGTTCCACAGGGGCACCTAGGTGGCTCCGTTGGCTAAGCGACTGACTGTTCATTTTGGCTCAGGTCATGATCTCATGGTTCCTGAGTTCAAGACCTGCATTGGGCTCTGTGCTGACAGTGTGGAACTTGCTTGGAATTCTTCTCTCTTTCCCTCTCTCTCTGCTCCTTCTCCATTTGTGCACCCACACTCTCTCTCTCTCTTTCAAAACAAATGAATCAATTTTAAAAATTAAAAAATAATAAACTGTTCCACTGTAACCCATACAGGGCAGAATGAAGAGATCTGTTATGAAGTCATCCTAGGGGTAGTACACCATATTATGAAGATTCAGCGGCTGACAGAATATTCATCAACAAGAAGAGAAACACCAATAAGGATATGGTAACTCCAGTACATGCCTACTGAAACTAGAATGAAAGCTGATCCAGTTGTAGTCAGAAGACAACCGACAATCTGATAAACTTGAAAACAACCCACTAAGTAATTGCCTGCTACTACTTACTAATAGCAAGCATCTGTCTTTAGCACAACTTGAGTCTACATTTTAAAAGTCAACATTATAGATGAGTCTGAAGGAAAAGTAATACAGCAAGAAGAAAAGTAATACAGCCAGGAGAATGCTTGGAACTCAGGTTGAAACTTTTGATCCATAGGAGGAAGATTTCAGCATGTAACCTGAACTGAACTCAAGTTCTTTTTGGCAGTTTTCAGCAAACAAGAGCGAATTTGCTGCGGTGCAGCTCCATTTTACTAAGATGTGCGGAAGCGACTACTTTTATTACCTTTATGAGAATTTTATATAATGTCCTAAAAATGTAAGAACACTCTCTTCCTACCCATTAATGGGCTAATAGCTTAGACAGAATTTTTTATGCCGAGTATCAAAATAATTTAATTTTTATTTATTCATATTGCTCTCCCATGTTAAAATTTCATATTTGGAACCTAAAAAATTGAGTTTTCATTTGTAACTAATGAGGCGATAAAACTCAACAGGGAGAGGAGCCTAATTTGAAAGGAGGCAGGAGAGGACTCAACAGCACATGGCCTCTTAAAGCTGCAGGAAGATATCAGGATTAAGAGTCAGTCATATTTCTGCCAGACACATGCACGCATTGCCTTTTGGTATTTCTCAGAGTAGCTCAGCCCAGCCTTGAAAGTAGTAGAAACCTGTGGCAAATAGTTACAGCGATTTCTAGGCCTGCCGTTGCAGAGAAAGTAATTTTCTCAGATGCTTTGTAGAGGTTGGTTAATGGAGTCTGAGAATAAAGGCAGAGACCTCTTAACATTAGAAGAAAAACCTCAGATTCTGCAAGTCCCTAGAGGGAGCACTTCGAACCCCTCTCAAACCAAAAGGTGAACTAGACTCCCTGTGCAGGAGTATCTCTAATAGTGACAGGCATTTTTGTGAAATAAAGAAGTTCAGAATTAGAGGAAGGGGCACCTGGGTGGCTCAGTCAGTTTAGCGCCCAACTCCGGATTTCAGCCCAGGTCATGATCTCATGGTTTGTGAGTCCGAGCCCTGCATTGGGCTCTGTGTTGACAGCGTGGAGCCTGCTTAGGATTCTCTCTCTCTCTCTCTCTCTCTCTCTCCCTTTCTCTCTCTGCCCCTCCCCTGCACTCTCTCTCGCCCTCTCTTGCTCTCTCAAAAATAAATGAATAAACTTACACACACAAAAAAAAAGAATTAGAGGAAGAAGCCAAACTATGTTCTTTTTATTTATTACATTTTATACAGGCAGGATTTATTTTAGTTATAAACTAATTCTGTATGAATATAGTTGCATACTCTGTAATGCAGTAGATATATGGAAGAAATTAGAATGTTCCCTATACTATTATTATATCATATATAAATGCATAAAATACGATATTATTCTCTAATATGTGATTTATCAGTATGTGAAGTACTCTTGCAGGACTTCGGCATTCTGTGGTAACGAAGAAAAAGCCTGCTCTGGCCCACTGCACCTTAGAAAGTTGTATTGATATTTTATTGCTACAACTATTATGGGAGCAGAGGCAGCAATTTCTCAATCCTCGTTCCAAAAGGATTAAATATGACCAAGATTTATGTAAGTCAAAATCTCCACATTCTGTTGCAACCACAGAAGCTTTTTTTCCAGCTTCACCTTGCCTCTCGCTACCCAATCAGGAACTAATGGAGCTATTTCTATGTAAGATAAATAAATAAATAAAAGGAGCCACACTTGCCATCTTTTTTTAATGCTAAAACTGGAAAACTATTTTCTTGGTTAAGGCCTCACGTAGCAATTGATTGTTTTCATTGGCTTGTGGCAGGCTCCATACACAAAATCACCAGAAAGGTTCCTGATATATCCAGTTATCCTTACTTTTCAGCTGCAAGGGTGACATTTGAGGGTTGTTTTTTTTTTTTTCTCTGTCCCATTATCAGAGGAGCGGGTGCATATCAATATTAAACTTAAAATGTGGAAAAAGGTTAAGGGAAATTTTTTAAGAAAGGACTAATTTCTCTGACTCGGAAAAATCTATCATTGTTATCCTATGCGTGTCCCACTGTGGTACTTTATGAACATATAACTTGTTTCCTGAGCTTCACATGTTCGCAAACTGTCCTCCAGGATGGATCAGACCCAAAGTTTCACTCATATCTAACATAATATAGATGATCGTGACGATAAAACGCAGTGCTGGTGAAATTTAGATGAACGTGTGGACTTAGATGCTATAATGGATTAAGTCTTTGGAGACCTTGGAATAAGATGAATGTATTTTCCATGTTGGATGGACACAAATCTTTGGGATCCAGGGGCAGATTGTGGTAAGCAGGTTAACGGCTCCAAATAATGTCCATGACCCGATTCTCAGATCTTAAAAATATTTTGCTTACTTGGCAAAAGAGACTTTGCAGAGGCAATTAAATGAAGGACTTTGAGTTGGGAAGATTTTCCTGGATTATCTGGGTGGGCTCAAGGCGTTCTTAAATAAAAAAATAAAAAAAATAAAAAAATAAAAAAAAAAAAAACTTTTCTTGGCTGGTGAATATGGAAGGAGAAGGCCATGAGCCAAGGAAAGTGGAAGGTCTCTAGAAGCTGGAAAAGACAGTGAAATGGATTCTCCCTGAGATCCTGTCCTGCTGACACCTTGGTTGTAACTCAATGAGACCCTGTTGGATTTCTAACCTACTGAACTTTCAGTGGCTATATTACAGTTGTTTTAAGCCACCAAATTTGTGGTTATTTATTACAGTGCTAGTTGAAAACTATGACAAATAATACTATGAACTAGTTATAGAGGTTACATGTATAATATATGCAGAGATTTTCCACTTAAAATTATTTTTTTAGTTATTGACATTCCCTGACTCACCCCAGTATAACTTTATCCTATTTTTCCCAACTCCTTCGGCAACATATGATTTTACCCTTCTCTGTACTACATCTACTTTATTTATAATAAATTTTGAACAGGCCTTAATTTTCCCATTGAATTTTGTATTCGTTAATGGCAGAGGTGAGATTTATTCATTTTTGTGTTTCCTTTAGCTTCTGGTACTTTATTGTTCACTCAATAAATATTTGGCAGAAATATATATTAGCTTCTCTATAATCTATAGAGTCTATTTATTAAACTACTAAATTAATCAATAAATTAGACACTCTGTCACTCTGCACCTATTCATTCTTCATGGTAGTACTCCAGTTTGCTATTGTATAAGTGTTCTCAGAGGAAAAACTGCTTAAAATTTCACTCCCATGCAATATTACTGTCATTGTTGGTTACTCTTATTATTGGTGCTGCTTTGTTTTAGAATCAGAAAATATGATTGGTTCTAAACGTACTCACTTTAATTCTATATGATTGCTTTTAAGAATAACAGCATTATATATACTGGAATAATGTACTTGACCATTGTAAAACATTTAACAAATTAAAAACATAAATAACACAATTAAAAATCATTACTGTAACCATAATGAAGAAACATCCATTGTAACCATTCGGTGAACATCATTTAAGATATCCTAAAGCAAAGAGAAATCAAGAAAAAATAGATAAGATGATTTTATGATGAGACCACATTGTGCATTTCATTTATAAAAATGCCAGCATTATAAATATTATTTTATATCACATATTTATATAATCAAATTATAAGTATTTACCAAACATAGAAAAACTGGAGTACAATTAAGATGAATATTCAATTTGTCATGTTTGCTTTTGACTCTGTAATCATTCACCATCTCTGAATCTACGTGAATTTAAAGTATCCCAAGGATGCCTCTCTCAGAGCTTTCCAGACCTCTTTGCTTATCTGGCTCCATTCATTCACTCTCAAGGAAAGTGTGTAAAAAACTCTTTAGGTACAAGCTATTCTTTCTCTCCTCTCACTGTATTTGGTTATCAGAAACTTTACTTATGTAGGTAGAAAAAGTCAACAATTCTGGAGTGAGTACACTTGAGTGTTTTGCTGTGCAGCCACTGTTCAGTGGCTGCTGGTTAACTCAAAGAGTGAAACGTTGAGAGAGGATAAATGACCTCCCTTTAACACTAAGGTCACTACTCAGAATACTCTCGGATGCTCTTAGCTTCCAGAAATTAAATCTCTCTTGCTCCATCTGCATCAGCCAGCAAGGCTGAAGAATAGGTCCATCCTTCTTCTTAGTTTCACACTTGAGAGAAAAATATCCCTTAAAGTTTCGTGCAATTAGACGTCCTTCCCAAAAGGAATGTAATCCCATATTCATCTGTTTACGCACTTAGTCATATACACAAATACAGAGAAAGAGACAGAGACAAAAAGAGACAGTTTGAGAATTATATATATATATATACATATATATATGTATACACACACACACATATACACATATATATATACACACACACACATATCCACATATATATATACACACACACAGAGATCTATATCATCTATATCTGTATCTGTATCTATATCTATAGAAAGAGTGAACATAAAACATGTCTTGTACTATTGTATATGCTTGTTATACAGAATAAAAACAATATACAAAAGCACTTGCCATCACGGAGCTTATCTAATGAATAAGCAAGATAAATAAGTTATTGTTTGTATAAGATAGAAATAATAAAAAATCAATGAAGCAAGAAATTAAAATAAAACAAGAAGAAGACATAAGTAGCTTAAAAGAGGTTGTATCATTTTTTAATGAGGTGGCTAAAGGGGTGCCTGGGTGGCTCAGTTGGTTGAGCAACTGGGGTCATGATCCCAGGGTGGTGAGATCAAGTCCTCTGTCAGGCTCCATGTGAGTATGGAGCCTGCTTGTGATTCTCCTTCTACCCCTCCCCCCTGCATATGCTCTCTCTCTCTCTCTAAAATAAAATTTATTAAAAAAATTAAATAAAGTGGCTAAGGATTAAACTATCTAGGAGACCCTATAAATATGGTTTATGTAATCTAATCAATTAATCCTCACAATAGCTTAACTGTTAAATGGTTTGTTTCTAGAGAAAAATTTCCATTATCTTCTTAGGATTTTAAGTAAATTTAATACCAGAACATATTTATTTATTTCCTAGGATAAAATTTCCCAGAAAAACCTTAAGTAAGTTTTTCCCTTTACTTAACCTGAATATATACATATAGTATATATACATATGTGTGTATACATATATATATATATATTCTATATATATATACACTACTTATAGAATATATATAGTATATAGTGTATATACTATACATATAATGTGTGTGTGTAGAGAGAGAATATATTTAATATTTATATAGTTGTGTATATACATATTTAGTATATGCATATACTATATGTACATAGAGAGAGAAAGAGTGAATGCCTACAAATTATTTTCTGCTTTGATCTTCTTGCCTTTCAATCAGTTCAGCCCATCTGACCACAGAATGTTATTGAGTAGCAAGTCAGAGAGCCTAAGTTTGAAGGTCTTTTCTGTGCCAGTTGTAATAAATTGAGTGAATTATTTAACCTCACTGGGTTTCAAATTCTTCATCTTTAAAATGGGTGATGTTTTCATCACTTACTTCACACAGTTGTGATGGGATTAAACAAAATATCATCTAAAAAGCATCTGGCTTAAAGGAGGTAGATTGTAATGTTCGTTGAATCTGAAACGAAAGTTAACAAAGACTTAGATTGCCGGGTATGAATAGGAGCATTATTAGACAATATTTTCAGATCTTCTGGAGTATGATATGACTAGAATTTGAGATGTATTTATAAGAAGTTTTTAAGAGTATAATTCATTACGCCATCTTAGTTGGTGAATTCCTTCATTTTTCAAAACAAATTGGAAAAGACTGTTTAAAAAGGTAGTCTGGCAGCTGATCTCTGATCAATTTTCTTTTATAATAACTCATTGTCAACATTTACTGAACACCTACTGCTAGAGGAAATATGAAGGGAAAAGTAGACTTATCCATTACACTTGAGAAACTTATAACTGATTTTGGGAGAAAAATCAACATAAGAAAAAGATTTCAATACTAATAGAAGGCAAATAAAATAAAGCCAACCAAGATATACTGGGCTTCACAGACAAATCTAAATCCTATTAAGCATCTTGTTAAAACAAATCATGCGTATGAAATATCTTTTTATTCAAAATATGTACCAATCATAACTTTATGGCAGTTAAAATCTCCAGATCTCTATTTTCATGTAGTGAGTGATACACTTTAAGAATTGGCAGGACTTTCTTTATGTTTAGTCTAGACTGTGATTTTGCTTGGTTAATCTGTTTTGCTAAGTGCATTTCATAATGCTTATTGGTCAGGAGTTGAAATTTCAATTTTCTGTGTACTTTGTTGCAATACTATAATTTCTGCCTGCATTGAGAAATAAAAACAGGGTCATGCTGGTGATACCTTATGATGGGCTGAGGAATTTCCAAAAATGCCAAACCAAGCAGTTGGATGTCGGGGCGAGTATATGGGGAGTAATCTAGAAAACCCTATAAAAAATAAGTACATTCTGAAGTAGAAATAAAGAAATATTGTCCCACTGTAGACCTATAACCCTCATGGAGTTTAATGTACTTTGAAGACACTAGCTCTCATGAAGCCTAAAGCACATTTTGTTGGAAATAGAAAACCCAAGTGTTAAACAGAATTTGAAGTAATAGCACATTATTCAGTTTGGGTAAACATGAAGCTTATATTTTATTACTTTAGTTAATATAGTAAATGATATATATGTTTAATTTCATTTTCCAAAAATGTTCATTGCTATCACAAAGAAATGCAATTATTTTTTTTTGTATTGACTTTGGATCCTGCAAAATTGTTAAATTCACTTATTTTAATGAGTTAAAAAAAACCACTTCTTAGAACTTCCTACATATATGAGCAATTTCCAAGTAAAACAGTTGTATTCCTTTCAATGTGTATGCATTTTATTTTCTTTTTCTTGCCTATTGCACTGATAGAACCACAAGTATTGAAGTGATATGAGTAAATGGTGTTGCCTTTTTTTAAAACTTTATGAACAAAGCCTTTACTATCTCACCGTTGAGTAGCATGTGAGCTGTAGATACTAATAAATTCCCCTTATGAAGGTGAGTAGGTTTTCTTTTACTCTAGGTTGCTAAGAAATGTCATCATTAATGGTGGTTGAAATTTACTGAATGGCTGTTTTGCATTTTTGACATAGAGATATGGTCATAATTTTCATTTCTGTGATGAATAATGATGTTGAGTAATTTTTCATGTGCTTATTGGTTATTTGTATAACTTCTTTTTGAAATGCCTGTTCAAGTTGTTTGCCTGCTTTTTTTTGGAGTTGTTTAGTTATATTATTGTAAAGATTTTTTTTTTTAACTTTTTTTTTTTTTTTTTTTTTTGAGACAGAGACAAAGCATGAACAGGGGGAGGGTCAGAGAGAGGGAGACACAGAATCCGAAACAAGCTCCAGGCTCTGAGCTGTCAGCACAGAGCCCGACGCGGGGCTTGAACTCACGGACCACGAGATCATGACCTGAGCCGAAGTCGGCCGCTTAACCGACTGAGCCACCCAGGCGCCCCTATAAATATTTTTATATGTTCTAGATTTGAGCCTTTTGCAAGAGGTATTTTTTAAAATAGTTTCTCCCAATGTGGCTTTTCATTTTATTAATTGTATGCTTTGAAAAGAATGTGTTTTTAATTTTGGTGAAATTTAGTTACGTTTTTATTTTTTAAGTCTATTTATTTATTTTGAAAGAGAAAGAGAGGGAGGGAGGGGCAGAAAGGGAGGGAAAGAGAGAATCCCAAGTGGGATCCATGATGTCAGCACACAGCCCAAAGCGGGGTTCAATCTCACAAACGGTGATATCAAAATCAAGAGTTGGGCGCTTAACTGATTGAGCCATCCAGGCGCCCCTACTTATGTTTTTATAGTTAGTGCTTTTTGTGCCCTCTTTTTTAAAAAAAAATTTAATGTTTTATTCATTTTCTGAGAGAGAGAGAGAGAGAGAGCAGGGGAGGGGCAGAGAGAGACAGGGAGACAAAGAATCCGAAGCAGGCTCCACAGCCCGGAGACTGATGTGGGGCTCCAACTCACAAATGATGGGATCATGACCTGAGCCATAGTTAGACACTCAACCGACTGATCCACCCAGGTGCCCCTTTTTGTGCCCTCTTTAAGAAACCTCTGCTTATCCCAATTACAGCAATATTTCTCTTGTATTTTCACATAAAATGTAATAGCTTTAGAAATCAAAACAGGATGGTATTACCCCCCCCAAAATAAAAAGACACATAGTTCAATTGAACAGAATAGGGAATAGAGAGCCCAGAAATAAGCCCATGATTATATGGTCAATTAATCTTCAGTAAAGGAGGCAAAAATATCCAATGGGGAAAAGACAATCCCTCTAACAAATGGTGTTGGGAAAACTGGATTGCTACATGCAAAAGAATACAGGGGATCACTTTCTTACACCATACACAAAAATAAGTTCAAAAGACCTACATATAAGATAGGAAATTATCAAAATCCTGGAAGAAAGCACAGGCATCAGCCATAACAACTTTTTTTCTAGATAGGCCCCCTGGGCAAGAGAAACAAAAGCAAAAATAAACTCTTGGGACAATATCAAAACAGAAAGCTTCTCCCCAGTGAAGGAAATAATCAACAAAACTAAAAGGCAATCTACTGAATGGGAGAAGATACTTGCAAATGTCCTATCTGATAAAGGGTTAGTATCCAAAATATATAAAGAACTTATACAGCTCAACACCAGAAAAACAAATAATCCAATTAAAAAATGGGCAGAAGACATGAACAGACATTTCTCCAAAGAAGACGTTCAGATGGCCAACAGACTCATGAGAAGACACTCAGCATCACTCTTCATCCGGGAAATGCAAATCAAAACCATAATGAGATATCACCTCATACCTGTCAGAATGGTCAAAATCAAAAACACAAGAAATAAGTGTTGACAAGAATGTGGAGAAAAAGGAACACTGGTTTACTCTTGGTGGGAATGCAAACTGGTCCAGTCACTGTGCAAAAGAGTATAGAGGTTTCTCAAAAAAATTAAAAATAAAACTACTCCATTATCCAGTAATTACACTACTGGGTATTCACCCAAAGAATGCAAAAACACTAATTCAGAAGGATACATGCACCCTTATGTTTACTACAACATTATTTACAATAGACAAATTATGGAAGCAGCCCATGTCCATCGATAGATGAATGGATAAAAAAGAGGTGATGTATAGAGAAAGAATGGAGTATATATTATTTAGCCATAAAAAAGGATGAAATCCCCCCATGTGCAGCAACACAGATGGATCTAGAGTGTATAATGCTAAGCAAAACAAGTCAGTCAGAGGAAGAAAAATAACATATTTCACTCATGCGGAATTTAGGAAACAAAATAAACAAACAACAACAAAAAGAGACAAACCACACGCAGACTCTTAACTATAGAGAACTAGAGAACAAATGCAGGGTTACTAGGGAGGAGGTGAGTTGGGGATAGGTGAAATAGATGAAGGGGATTAAGAGTACATTTATGTTGATGAGCACTGAGTAACGTATAGAAATGTTGAATCAGTATATTGTACACCTGAAAGTAACATATAACAATGTATGTTAATTACACTGGAAATAAAACTAAAAAATATAATAGTTTTAATTATGGGTAGATCTATGCTTTGAGTTTTTTCTTATGGATGGTTTGAGGTAAGAGCTGAGGCTCATCCCTTCCCTCACCCCCCATAGGATATTCAGTTGTCCTACTATCATTTGTTCACAAGATTTCTTTCCTCTATTGAATTATGTTGGCAATTTTGTGAAAACTCAATTGACCATGTAAGTATAGGTCTATTTCCGGGCTCTATTTTCTTCCATTGCCCTATGGCACCAATGCTTCATCTTGATTACATTGTCTTGATTACTGCACTTTGAAATGTCTTCTAAATTGTTCTGCTTTTAGAAAATTGTTTTGACTTTTCTAGATCATTTGCCTACATAAACATTTTAAAATCAGCTTGCTAATTTCTTCCAAAAAGCCTTCTAGAATTTTGAATTGGATTGAATTTAATCTACAGATAAATGTGGAAAAAATTGTCCATTTTTAACAATATTGAATCTTTCAGTTCCCCAATATAACATATCCCTCCATTTACTTTTGTCCCTGTAAATTTCTTTTACAATGTTTTTACAATGTTTTGTAGTATTCTTTGAATGAATCTTATACACTTTTAGTTTAATTTATTTCTAAATATGTTATTTTGGTGCTAGTAGTAATTAAGCTTTAATTTATTTTCTATTTTTTTATCATGAGATATTTATCTTATTTTTCATTAACATTTTTTAATGTTTATTTATTTTTAAGAGAGAGACAGAGCTCAAGCTGGGGAGGGGCAAAGAGAGAAGGAGACACAGAATCAGAGCAGGCTCCAGTCTCCAAGATGTCATCCCAGAGCCTGATTCAGGGCTCCAACTCAGGAACCATGAGATCATGATCTGAGCCCAAGTTGGATGCTCATGCTCAACCAACTGAGCCACCCAGGTGATCCATCATGAGATATAATTTTAAAATTGTGTTTTGAATGCTTATCTTGTATTCTGAAACCTTCCTACATTCATACATTTGATTTGGTAGCTTTTTTGGTAGATTCTGTAGTGTTTTCTACATAAAGAGTTGTGTCATTAGCAAATAAAAGTTTTAATTTTGTTTCAATTGTATGACTTTCCTTTTTTTACTTTATCTTATTGCCTTGGCCTAGAACTGTAGTTAAATGGTGAATAAAAGTAGAGAGAGAAAATATCCATATTTTGTTTTCCCCTGACTTTTGGTGTGCAGATTTTATACATCAAGAATGATTTTATACTTTGTTCTTTTATTTTTGTAGATTATAGGTATCTGTTGAGTAAGTTCTCTTTAATTCCTAGTTTGCTGAGAGATTTTTTTTCATGAACGGACTTTGAATTCAGTCAAATGTTTTTTTTTGGCATCTATTCAGATGATCACTTTGTTAATATGGCTAAATACAGTGATTAACTTCCTAATGTTAATAGACTGTTTTTGAATGTTTGAGATGAACCACACTTGATCATGGTGCATCATTTTTATTTTCTAATTATAGAAATTGATTTGTTAACATGTATTATTTTAAAATCTATTTCTCAGGTCTTTATTTTTCTTTTCTTCCAATGTCATTGTCTGGTTTTGGCGTCACTATAATGGTAGGCTAACGAGATGAAAAATGTTCCCTTCCAGTCTATTCTCCGAAGAGTTTTTGAGATTGGTATTATTTAAACTTTAAAAGTTTGATAAAATTCACCAGTGAAATAATTTTGTGCCTTGAGTTTTGTTTGTTCACTTTGTTTTAACAGAAGGCTTTTAATTATATTTTCAATTTATTTAATTGGTATAGATTTATTTGGATTTCTATTTTAAATCTCTTCTTGGATCAGTTTTGGTAATGTGTGTCTTTCAATAATTTTTATTTTTTGTCTAAACCATTAAATTTGTGTGCAAATTATGCATAATATTCCCATATTAGTCTCTAGTATTTGTCATGATACTGTAATTCAAGATCTAACGTATAGGATCTGTGATTATATTCTCCCATTGCAGATATTGGTAACTTTTTTCTTAGGTATTATTTTTATTTTAAACCAGTTAGATGCTAATTAACTTTATTGACCTTTAAAAGAATCTTCTGATTTCCTCTATTTTCTAAGTTTTATTACTGTTCCTTACTATTTCCTTTCTTCTAGTTACTACGTGTTTACTTTTTCTCTTGTTTCTTGAGGTATGAACTTGTATCATAAGGTCATTGATTTTTAGATCTTTCTTCTTGTCTAGTATACACATTTAGCACTATAAGTTTCCCTTTATGCATAGATTATTTTGTATTTTTGTTATTATGAAAATATTTCTAATGTTCTTGTAATTTCCTCTTTGACCCATGGACTATGTAGAGGTCTGTATTTAATTTTCAGGTAATTAGTTTTCTAATTATCTTATTGCTAGTGACTTCTAATTTAATTCTATTAGGTTCAGAGAGCACACTGTATATGATTTTATCTTTCAAGTTTATTATTTTTTATAGGCCATATACGATCTATGCTGGTAAACATCCCTTGTATATCCAAAAAGAATGTGTATGATGTAGGTTTTTTGATATACTATTGATAAATATCAGTTAGGTCAAGGTGGTGGTTTGTATCTTTCAGACCTTTTATGCCTTTTATGCCTTTGCTGACTCTTTTCTCTAGTTGCTCTATCATTTGCTTAGAAAGGATGTTGAATTCATTTTCTATTGCTGCTGTAAAAATTATCACAAATTTAGTGGCTTAAAACAACATCCGTTTATTATCTCACAGTCCTGTAGGTCATAAATCCAGGCACAGCACAGCTCTGCTATTTTTCTATGATGCGTTTCACAAGGCCAAAGTGTCCCAGGGTTGTGCTTCCTTCTGGATGCTCTGGGGATGAATCCACTACCAAGCTCATTTACGTTGTTGGAAAAGTTCATTTTTATGCAGTTGTAGGACAGAGATCCCCCATTTCCTTGCTGGCTGTCATTCAGAGGCTGTTTTCAGGCATTCCTTGATTCATCTCTCTCTTCTTCCATGTTGAAAGCCAGCAATGACATTTAGAGCTCATCTCACACTTCAGATCTCTTTAACCTCTCTTTCTGCTTCATTTCTACTCTGTCTTCTTTTTCTGACATAGGTCTCTGACTTTTCTGCCTTCCTCCTGTGCTTCTAAGGTCTCATGTGATTGCAGCGGGCTCACCTGGATAAACTAAGCTAGCTCCCTATTTTAAAGTTAGCTGATTAGTAACCTTCATTAGATTTGCAAAGTTTCTTCATAGCAGCACCTAGATTAGTGTTTGATTGGTTAACCGGGGAACGATAATCTTGGGGATTTCTAGAATTCTATCTATCATTGTTGTTAACATCTTGACTCATTATGTAGGTTTTGCTATTTCTTCCCTTAATTCTGACATTTTTGCTCCATGTACCTTCAACCATATTTATTAGACCACACACATTTATTTCCTCCTTAAGAATGAACACTTTTAGGGGCGCCTCGGTGGCTCAGTCAGTTAAGCGTCTGACTTCAGCTCAGGTCATGATCTCACGGTCCGTGTGGCAAATATCCCTTCTTGCCTTTTTATCTCTTATTTTTCCTGTTTGCATAGCCTCTTTCTTCCATCCATTCACTTTTAGCGTCACTGTGCCTTGTATGTAAAATGTGTCTCATGTAGAGAGTATATAGTTGGATTGTATCTAATCTCACAAGACAGGTTTCTTATAGAAAAGTTGCTAAGTGCACTTGGCCCTTAAACCTTTGTTAAAAATCCAGTTTTTTTTTGTTTTTTTTTTTTAATCCTTGTCAATAGCAGTTCCTATTTTCACTCACTGCTCATCTAAGGATAAAAGCCAAGGTGGCTCTCTTCTCCAATAGGAGAGGCTGATGCTTTCTTATTTGGATTTCTTTAGTTTTCGATGCATTCTTGGATTTCAGATGGGTTTAATTTTTTTTAATTCTTTCAAAATTTTTATTTATTAATTTTTACTTTTTTCTTTTTTTACCTATTTTGAGAGAGAGAGACAGAGAATGAGAGAGCAGTAGAGGGGCAGAGAAAGGGAGAGACAGATCCCTAAGGAGGCTCCATGCAGCCAGTGCAGAGCCAAACGTGGGGCTCAAAATCACAAACCATGAGATCACGACCTGAGCCAAGATCAAGTCAGATGCTTAACCGTCTGAGCACGCAGGTGCCACTTTTTTTTTTTTTTAGTTATGATGTGATTTGTGTTTCTCAAAGACAGAGTAAAAGGCATAAGGTTTACCCCCTTATCTCAAACAATAGTTTTGACACATGGCAATGGAAGACAATAATCTTAGAGACAGGAAACAGATGAGCCCTACAATTTCACAAGCAAAAAACCTCAAAGTGTCCAAACAGCAATTTGGGTAAGAAGAATCCGGGTGAAGACCTGTGGTAGACATTAGTAGAAGACTAAACCATGGTAAAAATTACAATCTGACAAAAGAATAATAAAAATGCCACAGATCAAAACTGTGGAACACAATGTAATATTTTGGTAAATGTGTATAGTCTTATATACTTAAATAATATATAGGATGATAATAATAAAGTATACTTCCAACTGTGTAACTTAGAAAACTAAAAACAGAATAAATCTAAAGAGGGGAGGAAGGAGACGTTTGAAAGGATAATAATAAAATTAATAAATAGAACACTCTGGCACAACAGAAAGTTTTAATAAAGACAGAATTAAGTATCTGTAAGGGACTAATATATGAATCAACATCTAGAAAATCTGTTCATACAATAGAGAGAAGACTTCAAATAAGCAGTATTAATTTCCAAATGCAAACAATAACAAATATATGAAGAGACTTACCACTGTAGATAGTTTTTGTAATAATCGTAATAATAGAGGGTAAACTTGCCTGGGGGTTCACGGGTGAAGAAAAAAAATGGCTTCATTAATGACTCCAGACACCATTCCAAAGTATTTTGGGAAGAAAGAGAAGATCCCTTCTATGGCATGCATCTTATAAAAGTGATCATGTACATGGGTATCTGTGTTAGGAAGAGTTACTAAAAGAGAAGATATTCAAATGTCCCTCTAGGGTCATTTCCACACTTACCATAACTTGATGGTCTTTTGTGTGGATGTAGTGTAGTATGGAATTATTTGAATCCTCAAATGTTAAGATCCCTTTGGAGGAATCCAGAAGAGTTTTGATTCATAATTAACCCTCCCCTATAGTGAGTAGGATTGAAGGAGCATCCCATAATCATTTCCCTGTGGCTTTAACCTTCTCCTTCATGTAGCTCTTATCCCGACAATCTTTGTCCATTTTTTACCACTTGAAAACCAATTAAAGATTGTTGCATATTTTCTCCTGCAAGTCATTTACAAATGACACTATCTGGGAGAGTATTTTACAAAGATTGGCAGTAGATTGTCTTTTATTAAGAAACATAAATTCTCTGAAAGATCCAATATACCCCTAGGAAAAAGCTGATGCTGAAACACTTTAAAAATCCCTGCAGTTGACTAGAAATGACATTTAAACTAAAGGCCCAGAGAGATTTGACAGCACTCTCTCGAAAGCATTATGACAGGAACTCCTTTAGTTCTATGAATTTTATATGAACAACATTTTTTTTTCCCTGAGACTGACAGTTGGAGATAGATTCTGTTATTACTGAAAAGTACAGACATGTCCTTTCAGTTCAAAATGAAAACAGCCATTAGTGATAGATAAATGTTTCTTTTCCCCTTTATTTCATCTGTTTTAAGTTGCGAACCCTCAGGGTAAATATGCCTAGAATGTAAACACGTTTCTTTGTTTTTTGTTTTTTTGTTTTCTATAACAAGTGTTACAATGGGATGGTATGTCAAACCTTTACCTAATTCTTTGTCAGGTATTTATCCTATTTTGCAAATCAGTTATCACAGTCCTGCCCTAGCTTATAATGAAACAAAACTGGAACTGTCCTGAACTCATCATATTTTTATGCACTTCCCTTAATAACCTTCCATATGACTTGCAGTTCAAAAATATGTAACTGACTAAGCATGAAACAGAGAAAAGTTGACAAAGAAAACATATTATACTTAGAATATGCAAAATGGAGAACTAAATATCCAGAAAAATTTTTTTTCAGTAATATGGATACTTTTTTCCATTCAAAATAACTGGAACAAATTTCTGTTAAATAATGATGGTAGACCAAGTGGCATCCCTTTGAAATGGGCATGAATACATGCCATAGTTATTTTTTTACCATACAAATAACTAGAGTAAAAATGAACACTCCAAATAATAAAACAATAGAAATTGCTCCTATTTTGAGATGGTCTGTGCAATGTTTTCATTCTTACCATTCTGGATTTAAATCTTTATAGTTTATATCAGCATCTTTTTTTTTTTTTTTTTTTTGCATTTGAGGAGTGATAAACTGATACCAATCAGATTGATAGCTACTATTTTTATAAATGGAAGCACTTGTTTCTTTTCATGCTTTGCATTTTATGTTCTCTAAGCTGACTGTGCATTTTTTCTTATGAATTATATGAAACCTATTTTTCTTTCTTGCTTGTAAAACTATTGAGGCTGTGATGAATTTCAAGGTATGCATTATTGAATATCAATTCCAGATATTATCTTCAAGAGTACATGTGAATAGAGAAGTAGTTTGAAGAATTTCACTTTCAACAGATCTGAAACTTTAAAGGTTTCTAGTAAGGATAGAGTTATCCCATTTGTCAGGAATATTTGGAATGGCTTTTGGTGATTTTAAAATAGGTTTTACTAATAAATAATACACATAACGCAAATGTTGATAATAACTAACAAATGTTATGGTAGTTAAAATAGTGTATTCTTTAAAGCACGCAGTCATGTCCACTTGGTTTTCATTTAAAAAAAAGAGATGAGGGGCACCTGGGTGGCTCAGTTGGTTAAGCGTCCGATTTCAGTTCAGGTCACAATCTCGAGGTCCGTGTTCGAGCCCTGCGTCGGGCTCTGGGCTGATGGCTCAGAGCCTGGAGCCTACTTCCGATTCTGTGTCTCCCTCTCTCTTTGCCCCTCCCCCGTTCATGCTCTGTCTCTCTCTGTCTCAAAAATAAATAAACTTAAAAAAAAAAAGCTGCTGAGGATTCAACTCAAAAAAAAAAAAAGAGATGAACCTAAATTTTTCTAAAATAGTCTATTTTCAATTGATATGGAACAAATGGGAATACCAGTGTAATGAATTATGTGTATATATGTGTATATATATATTTCAGAAATAAAAGTAGAAATACAGCAATGCAGGAGACTGAAAAATCCAACTTCAGGCTCCAGACTGCTTGTTACACATGGTTGTGTTGATGGAGCTTTTGTAGAATGCAGCTAAAATAATATGTAAAATAATATCATTTAGTTGTTTAACAAATAGTGTATATTTACAAAGGGGGAAACTTATGATTGAGAGCATTTTAACTCAATTTGGAAAGCAATAAAATCAAAAAAAGCCCAAGGCCATACTACGGTTAGTCATAGCACAACGTGCTTCACTGTTTTCTTTCATTCTTAGTATTTCTTTCTTATCATTAACTTTAAAAATACATTTATGATTTTTCCCTTTCATTAATTCCTCAAAAAGTAATCTTGGGCTTCTCATCATTTTGTGTGCCATAATTTGACCTGGGAAATAAATGAAGAAAAAAGAAAAAGAAAGTTTCCTCATTAAATAGAATTCAAATAAGGCATAGTCCAGGAATATCAGCTGTACCGCTTAATATGTACTGGAGAATATCGAACTTGACTACATCATTCTCAGCAAGCTGGGTAAAATCTATTTATATTTGTGAGTCTTTGGAGACTGAAATAAGTTAAAACTTCGGTAGGGTTGCAGTTTCTGAACTCCTGGATGAATATTTATCAATATTTCCCTCACAGTTAATTCTATTTGTGTTCTGCTTAAGAAATCTTCACATACCACAAGGCCACGAAGATATATTCACCTAAGATATATATATTCTAAGAAATTCTAGAAATTTTATCATGTTACCTTTCATAACCAGCTTAAAATACAAATGTGAGTATGGATTGCAGTCAGAGAATATAAACCACTCTGTTAATTTTCTTTTTCCTTTCTGAAAAAGGTAGCAGAGAAATGAGAAAGTAACAGAAGAATTAAGAGTATGTAAAGGGTTTATATTTGCTTACTGATTTGGTTGATTTGATTGATTGATTGGTTGATTGATTGATATTCCAGACATCAAAGCTTGTCAACTTGTAGAAAAGATCCAAGAAGAAGGGAGAAATGAATGATATAGGCAGAAACAAAACACGTAAGGTTGAAGGCCTTGGGAATGTGAGGAATTCGTTGGGACCTATTACTTAAGTATGGGGATTTTCTATTGACAGGAGCAGAGTGTTTTCTTGCCTTGTAGGAGAGTGATTAAGGACAATAGATGCATGGGCATAGTGCAAAGAGAACTCTGAGTACTTCGATTTTCTTAACAAAGTATGAAGCAGTGTCATTAGTGGAGATGGGTTCATAAGAGCAAGATCTCAATGGAGAAAAGATGTATAGGTATTTTAGGAAATGGGAATGTGAATTATTGTCCTTACCCACATTCATAACTGCCCATATTTTAAGCTTTCCTGTGTGTGTGTGTGTGGGAGGGGGGGTGTTTGAGGATGTGTGTGTGTGTGTGTGTGTGTAGACTAAACGAGATAAATGTAGAAGAATGTAGCTTTGTTTTGATAAATGACTTCTTATTTACTGTCTCTAACCTTACATATATTGGATAAACCGGATAAACAGCTCTTTCTATTCTCAAGAGAAGATTTATCAAAGTAAAAACAATGGGTCGGAGCACGAAGGAACTTGAAGTGAAGGATAACAGTACTTTTGACCAGAACCATGCTGGAGTTCAATGAGGACTGATTATGAATTACCACTACGATGTAAGTCCTTAAGCCATGACCTGCTGGCCCACCGGGTGCTATCAAGTGAACTGTGGCAACAGGCTCATTTCCTACCCATATGTAAGTCCCGTATTAAAAGGTCCTGGGCATCTCTGTACAACTGTACTATAGCAACTTGAAAGTTCTGTAGCAGATGGGAACCGTTAAGAAACATAAAAAGTTTCTTGAAAAGAGAATCTCACAAGGAAATCTTACACATAAAAATTGTAAATCGCAACTCAAATGTCTTCAGGGTTTTCATATTTTACTTATTCTTGGGATATGCTATAGCACGTTGCTTCCGAATTTATTGCAATTTGCTTTTCTTCTTTAGTGTTGCTAAACACCAGACTTATAAAATTATCCTAAAATCACACAATAGAAAACAGTTTTAAAAGCCTAGTAAACTTTATACAAGGGAAGGCAGGAAAGAGATTTCTCTTCAGTTTGATATGAAACTGAGCCTAGAAACTATTTTCTTTTTTTTCTTCATTTTATTTGCTTTGCTGGAAGTTTGCTTGATTTCTCTCTCTCTTTCTCTCTCTCAATTCCTTTTGGTCATTTCCTTCTGTCTTTTTTAATGGAATTCTTCCTGGATCCTTTAAGTATGAGCCATAGGTTAAGTTTTCAAATACACATTGAGCCTTGAGAATTGAAATATCAACTTTTTTATTCCCTTTTCTTCCTTTTGACTCTTTTTTTCCCTCTTTTATCTCCTTGATTCTTCATTTCAATAATTAGTTTGGACAAAATTAACCTTATAATTATTTCTCAGATCATTTAGTTAAAAAGTAAAAGTGACAGATGCATTACAATGAGTAGTTGGCATAACATACAGACATTTTACTAACTTTCAAACTCATTAATTTATTTGCTACATAAAATGCTTGCTGCAGGGTTATGTACATGATAGAAACAATAATATGGTTCTCCCACAGCCAGAACTGATGATAAATCAGTGGTTTGAAACTCTGGGGGATAACCATGAGATCTTGAGCTAGATTGCCTGAGTTTGAATGTTGGACTTCACATTTATTATTTGGATAAGTGCACAAGTTACTGAGGCTCTCTGAGACTCACTTTCCTCATCTGCAAGTAAAGATAGCATGAGTGCTTTTTTCTATAAAACTATTATTGTGATTTAATCAGATAATGCCTGAAAGGACTTTCACCAATGACTGATACAGAATAAAGGCTGAATAGCATTACTTAATGTTATTATCAAATTCAAAGTACAATTAGCTACTTCTTTCTTAAATTTTTCCACAAATTAGTGGCATCATTTCCCCATCTTTTTTATTGGTGATATGGTAGGCAATCAGTCACAGCATTTCTACATGTATTATGTAATTTTATACATAAAATACATATATACATATATATATTTTTTGATCAATTATCTCTACATTTGTGTTGGTCTCCATAATGACCTTATACTTCAAAGTGTAAGTAGTGATGGAATTTTACTCTCTTGAAAAACCACAAAATCATAAGAATTTGTAATATTACAAGGAATATTATGCTATAATGTGAATTAAAATGTAATATACAATCATATTAGAGTGTAATCTTATGTTTATAAAATATGGGGAAATACTGGAATAAAATATACTGATGTCTATACTGATCATCTCTGATTTATAGAAATATAAAAGTTCTTGTTTCCTGTTTTTTTTATTTCATTGTTTTCATTGCTTTTAATATTTTATTTATTTTTAAACATTTTTAAAAATACATATTTATTTCTTGAGAGAGAGAGACAGAGCGTGAGTGGGATAGGGGCAGAGAGAGAGAGGGAGTCACAGATTCTCAAGCAGGCTTTGGGCTCAGAGCCTGATGTGGGGCTGGAACTCACAAACCACAAGATCATGACCTGAGCTAAAGTCAGATGTTTAACCGACTGAGCCACCCAGGCACCCCATGTTTTATTTATTTTTAAGAGAAAGAGACAAAATAAGAGCAGGGGAGGGGCAGAGAGAGAGGGAGGCACAGAATCCAAAGAAGGCTCCAGGATCTGAGTTGTCAGCATAGAGCCCGAAGCAGGGCTTGAACTCGTGAACCACAAGATCCTGACCTGAGCTGAAGTCAGATGCTTAAACGGCGGAGCCACCCAGGCACCCCAATAGATTTCAGTTTTTAGAGCAATTTTAGATTTACAGGAAAAGTTTGTAGTAAGTACAGAGCTCCTATATCCTCTTATTCTCCCTGTCTGCACAGTTTCTCCTATCATTAAAATTTTGCATTAGTGTTGTGAGTTTGTTACAATGATTCAACATTAATAAATTATCATTAACCAAATTCCATTGTTTACATTACTTTTCCTGTTACGTAGTTCTATAGATTTTGTCAAATACATGTTATGAATCAACCATTATAGTATCACACAGAATGGTTTCACTGCTCTAAAACCTCTCAGCTTCCATATACATTGGGAAATGAAATGATTCCCACAATCAAGTGAACACATCCATCACCTCACATAATTACTTTTTGGGGGAGGGGAAGGGTTATCCCTCTTAAGATCTACTCTTTCAACAGATTCTGAGTATACAAAACACTATTATTGACCACAGTCACCATGCTGTATGTTAGATCCTCAGAACTTATTCATCTTATGACTGAAAGTTGACCAACCTTTTCCCATATCTCCCACCCCTTCCACCCCCAGCCTCTGGCAATCACCATTCTACCCTTTCTGTGGTCCAACTATTTAACCTTTTTTTTTTTGTTTCAACTCTCCACATATAAGTGAAAGAATACAGTATTTGTCTTTTTCTGGTTTATTTCAATTAGCACAATGATCCAACATTAGATTCAATGTTCCAAATGGCATAATTTCCTTCTTTTTTATGGATGAATAGTATTCCATCGTATATATTTAGAACATATTTTGATCCTTCCACCTGTAGATAGATACTTGGGTTGTTTCTATATCTTGCTTACTGTGAATAATAGTCCCTGTTAAAAGGAACATGGGAGTACAGATAACTCTTGAAGATAATTATTTTGTTTCCCTTGGATACCCAGAGGTGGGATTGCTGGATCATATGGTAATTCTCTTCCTAATTTTTGAGAAATCTCCCTACTGTTTCTGTAATGGTTGCACTAATTTACATTCTCACCAATAGAGTAAAGGGTTTCCTTTTCTCCACATCCTTGCCAACATTTGTTATCTCTTGTTTTTCATAATAAAGTTTCTTGTATGAAGTGATATGACTTTATGTTTTTTATTTGCATTTCCATGATGATTAGTAATTGTGAGCATCTTTTAATATACCTATTGGCCATTTGTATATCTTCTTTGGAAAATGTTAATTCAGGTCCTTTGCCTATTTTTCAATTGGCCTATTATTTTTTGCCACTGAGTTGTATGAGCTCCTTATATATTTTGAATATTAACTCCTCATTGGATATATGGTTATTTATTTTATCCCATTCCATAAGTTGCCTTTAATTTTGTTGATTATATTTTTTGTTGTGCAGACACTTTTAAAAAGGCAGGAAGGCATACTTACAAATTAATTTTAGGAAGCCAGCATTGACCTGATACCAAAGCAAGCTAAGGATACTATAAGAAAATAAAATCACAGACCAATGTCCCTGATGAACAGAGATGCAAAAATCCTCAACAAAATATTAACAAACCAAATTCACTGGCATTTTAAAAGGATAATATATTGTGTTTAAGTGGGAATTGCCCCTGGGCTATAAGAATGTTTCAAAATACATAAATCAATTAATGTTACACACCATATTATCAGAATGAAGAATAAAAATCATATAACCCGTAAGATCTCAATAGATGGAAAATTTTAACAAAATTCAACATCCGTTCATATAAAAACTCTCAAAAATTGGGTATAGAGGGAACATACCTCAATAGAATAAGGATCAGATATAATAATAAGCTCATAGCTAACATTATACTCAACAGTAAAAATTATAAGCCTTTCCTCTAAGATCAGGGATAAGACAAGAGTGTCCAAGTTTCACTACTTCTTTCAACATAGCACTGGGAGTCATAGCCAAAGCAATTAGTCAAGAAAAAAATAAAGGTCATCCAAATCAGAAAGGAAGAAGTAGAATTGTCTCTGTTTGTAGAAGATGTGATCTTATATATAGAAAACCTTACAGTCTCCACCAAAACCAAAACCTCTTAGAACAGATAAATGAATTCAGCAAAGCTGCAAAATACATAACCAGAATAGAAAAACTGGTTGCATTTCTATACACTAACAAGGAATTATCAGAAAAAGAAATTAAGAAAACCATTCAATTGACAATAGCATCAGAAGGAATAAAATAGGAATAAGTTTAACTAAGGAAGTAAAAGACATGTACATGAAAAAGTCTAAAATATGATGAAATAAATTTAAAAAGACAAAAGTAAGAGGTAAGATATTCCATGTTCATGGATGAGAAGAATAAATATCATTAAAGTGTTCATGCTACTCAGAGAAATCTACAGAGTCAATGTAATTTAAATGTAGGACCTGAAACTAAATCTGCTGGAGAAACCATAGAGGGAAATCTCCTTGATCATGGTCTTGGAAATGATTTTTTGGCTTTGACACCAAAAGCACAAGAGACAAAAGCAAAAATAAACATATGGGACTTCGTCCCTTTACTTTTGATCTATTTTTACAGTTAAAGCAGTTTTCTTATAGATAGCATAGAATTGTTTAGTTTCATTTTTATAATCTACTCTGTCAGTTTCTTTGAATTCATGTACCAAGAGCATTCGATTGTAAAGTGACCATTGACATAGTAGGATTGTTAATATCATATCTGTAACAGTTTCTATTTATTCCCTTATTTTTGCTTACTTTTTATCTTCCACTCTTGTTCTGATTTCTCTACTTTTAACCAAACATTTTATATTATTTATTTTCTTTCTTGTCTTAGCATATGAATTATACTTTTGAAAATGTTTTTAGTGCTTACCATAGAGTTTACAACTAATATTAGTTCACTTTCAAATGTAACACTATATTACTTCATAAGTAGTGTAGGTATTTTATAATAGGTTATTCCCAATTTCTTCCCATCCATTAATATTGATGTCATATATTTCACTTGTCCATAAAATATAAACATCCAATACATTGTTACCACTAATTTAATAAACTGTGCTGTTAGATCAAATAAGAATGGCATTTTGGGGTGTCTAGGTGGTTAGTCAGTTGAGCATCTGACTCTTGATTTTGGCTCAGGCCGTGATCTCACAGTTCATGGGACTGAGTCTCACGTTGAGCTCTATGCTAACCCTGGGAAACCTGCTTGGGATTCTTTCTCCCTCTCTCTCTCTGCCCCACCCCTGCTCATGCTCTTTCTCTTTCTCTCAAAATAAATAAACTTAAAAAAAATTTGCATTCTAAATAAAAAGCAAGGTATTTATAAATTATCTTATGATGAACAATTTACCATAATTAAAAAAAATTTATTGCCATCTCTTCTATTATATTGCAGTATATTAGCATGTGTTTAAATATTTTTTCACATGTGCTCTGGTTTATAGTTTCCTACCTTGATACCTTTTATTTTAATTTTAAGGTTTGTTTTGTCCATATTAGTTAACAAAGTTTGCACCTTCGAAGGATAACATATAATAAAAATTTTCCCAAATGTAAAGGTGATTCAAAGTAATGTGATGACATTACACATGTAAGGATCTCATCAAAAAGCAATTCTAAAAAGAAATTGGAGCTCAACAAAATATCTTTTGAGACTATCCAAAGAGAACAAGCAAACTGATTAAAACCAATTTATAGAATATATAATGGAGAAGAATGAGCATATTTTAAAGTAAAAAATGAGTTTGGATTTGAAAGAACTCTACTGTTCAGTTTTGTAAAACGTACTGGGCCCATATTTGACATTTAACTTCTCTGGTTGAAAAAAAGAATGGTGTTAAAATAAAATCGGTTTTAGAGAGTAAAAGAAAGAATGGGAAGTGCTAGGTATGTAACTTAAAGAGCTAACTATGGGGGCGCCTGGGTGGCTCAGTTGGTTAAGCGTCCGACTTTGGCTCAGGTCATGATCTCGCGGTTCATGAGTTCAAGCCCCGTGTCGGGCTCTGTGCTGACAGCTCGGAGCCTGGAGCTTGTTTCAGATGCTGTGTCTCCCTCTCTCTCTCTCTGACCCTCCCCTGTTCATGCTCTGTCTCTCTCTGTCTCAAAAATAAATAAACGTTAAAAAAAATTTTTTAAAAAAAGAGCTAACTATGTAAACTAAAGAGCTCAAACTCAAGAATTTAAGGATTTGAAGAAAAGTCAAAATTATAATTTAACAAGACAACAGATTTTGAAAAAAAAAAAGCCAATAAATTCAAGCAAATAAAATCAATCAATGAGAACAAAGTTTTGGTTGCTAGCCCTGTCCCTAAGTAAGCAATTTAAAATTTATTAGCATAGTTATATCTAGGTAGCATATTAAGTTTTGCACAAAATAATCAATAAATTTCACTATTTATATCCAAGTGAAAGTAAACCATTACTTGCTTGTTTTTAGTTTCTTTGTTTTAATGGAGGGTAAGGCATTCATAATTTTACCTTAATTTTTTTTTTCTCTGAGGGTTAAGTATAGAGAAATAATGATACTTTCTTCATGACAATTTAAAATACTTCCCAAAGGGCTCAAACAGGTCTTGGAATAAGCCAGGGAAGTTTCCAAGAAGAGGAGGAAGGTCATAGCATGAGAGTTTTGTAGCAGTGGGGTGAAAGAGTTAGAAACCAACAAAAAAACATTTTAAAGTTTTATTTATTAAAAAAAATAATATTTATGTATTTTTTTGAGAGAGAGAGAGCAGGGGAAGGGGAGAGAGAG
The DNA here is from genome assembly GCF_028018385.1 of Neofelis nebulosa. NCBI lineage: Eukaryota > Metazoa > Chordata > Mammalia > Carnivora > Felidae > Neofelis > Neofelis nebulosa. Next base: position 28,823,692 of record NC_080790.1, read on the forward strand.
AGAGAGAGAGAGAGACAGAATCCGAAGCAGGCTCCAGGCTCTTAGCTGTCATCACAGAGCCCACCCCGGGGCTTGAACTCACAAACTGCGAGATCATGACCTGAGCAGAAGTCCAACACTTAACCAACTGAGCCTTCTAGGCGCCCCTAAGCTTTTATTTATGAAAATAATATAAAGTGATAAAGTTGGAAATACATATTTGTAAAAAGGAGGTTTTTTTTCATGTGGTTTTAATTTCCTCAACTCATCATGATCTAATATTTTATGAGACTAACACTGATGAAGAATCTCAAGAAATCCCTGAATGACCGTAGACAAAAAAAAAAAAAAAAAAAAGTAATTCATCCATTTTAGAGAACGTTAGTTAATGGGGGAGGTGGTATTGTAAAAGAATTTCTCTCTTAAAAGCTGAGGAAAAAATTTACCCAGGTTTTTTCATAAAAAAAAAAATGTTTCCATATTAATTGGAAAGATACAATTTCAATACACTACATCTTTTTTTTTTTTTTTCCTCGTGTAGCAAGTTCCCAAACTGGCTGACCTTGAGATCTAAAGGGCTTAATAAAGAGATCCTCTGGCTCTTCCCCCTGTAATTCTGGATCAGTGAAGGGGTGGGGCTGGAGGAGGGGGGCGAGGCTCTAGAATCTTTGGTTTTGAAACCCACAGGTGGTTTTTATGATCACGTTTCAGAAAGCACTATTTTATGGGGCAGTCCCATATATCGCTCCAGTCATGTCATGTTGCTGAATTCATTTTGTCTTCAGAGAAGGTGTCCCTCTCCAGATCTATGCTCATTTGAATTTCTTTTTATCTTCCTAAAGCCAGATCAGACATCAACTCTCCAGGCTCATTTATTCTGTGTTATCTGTGTACCTCACATATAATTTTGTTTTCCATAAATAAAACTTATTTTTTAATAAATAGTTGCTTATGTTTATTTTTATGAACACCAGTATCTAATGTCTAATGGGAGCTAAGAATATGCCATGATCTTCATATTTTATCTCACGGGATATTTACCGTACCTCAATGAAAGAGTGTATCAGTTCAGAGCTCAATTAGAGAAGCAGACACACTAAGGGATATCTTAAAGGATCTGTTATAGGATGTGTCAGTCATCAAATATTGCCTAATAGCTCCAAATGCTCCTTCAGCATTTGTTCTGTGATAAACAGCCTTCTTTTAAGCTTTTCTCCTTTAAAGTGAGCTCAATGTTAAGCTCTCTCAGCAGAGGGCGCTGGAGGGACATTGCAGGAAGTAGGGGCTTTGGGCCATTTCCAGGCCCTGTGGCCATAAGTGGGGAGGGGGTCAGGGGTGTGGGGGTGGGAGGGATAGGAAGACATCCTCAGGAGTGAGTCCCAGCCATCAGCCCAGACCTTGGACATTCTGAGACCTTGCGGCACCAGCCTTGCAATAACTTTTTCTCAGCCCTCTAGACATGCAAACCAGAACGAAATCTCTTCCTAATTTTTTTTTGCTCTGAGGGTTTCCTGCCTGCTCTCGTCCCCAGAGTCCCCCATGTGGGCTGCAAGCAACTGGTGGGGCCTGGAGGGTCACATAGAGAGCTGCTGCTGCTTCTGCAAGCCTGCAGATGGCCTGTGCTTTCTGAAGGTCTCTTATCCCCAGATTCTGTCCTTACAATCTTGTCCCCACAATCTGCCAACCATCTGTTCCCCACCTGCTCCCTAGACCCCACTGCCCATCCAGCAACTGGAGACCAATTCCAATCCTGGTCAAACCAGCAAACATTTCATTACTTAGTGAAGGGAACCACACTTTCTCCAGCAAAATCCAAATGCCTTCCAAGTTCGCCCTTCCTTGAGGATTCTTTCCTTAGCCCTAAGATACCACACAGTGTCCATAAAGTTAATTCTCTTGTCATATTAGTCATTTTTTATATGAAACTTCGCCTGTTTAACCTTTTGTGTGGTTTCTATCTTCTGACTGAACCCAGGCGGCCATGTAGGGATTTGTGTTTTCATAATTATGAGAATGTTTATGTAGTATCTATAAGGCTGTTATTCTTGTGTCTGATGTTGGAGCTTGAAGTCCCTTAAAAAGGCAATAAGGAAGGAAAATTTTATGTGGAGCAGGAGAGAGCAAGAGCCACGACCCTCAAGCATGTGTTGGATCTCACTTCCCATCTCCCCTGACCTTGGTAGTGTGGGTGTCTCATAGGATTTGGCACCCTTATTTATGGAGGTAGGCACCCACAATCTAGTGCATAGAGCTGGAGAAACTGAAAGGTGATACTGGGAAGGTGGAAGACTTACAGGCCAGCGGCTGCCTCGTGTCAAAGTAAGCTGATAAGTGACGATGTGTAGAAGCTTGAAAAATGGCCACTCCTTTTCTTCTACCCGCCAACTGTCTCTCATCGTCCATCCTAACCAAAATCATACAGAGCAACGTCATTCTGGGGAATTTAGTCCAGCCAGCCTGAGTTAATACCTAACAAAAACCTTCACAGTTCACCCTTTATAAACATCCCCAAGCCCCTCCTTCAATCACACTTCATCTCCAAGTAAAAACGAGAGCAAAGGGAATAAACTGGTAGAAGAGATCCAAGCAGGCAAAGCTGTTTTTCAGTATTCAGGTGACAAGCAACTGTCACATGTTTTCCTGAGTGGCATAAACGATCCGTTTCTCTTTTCAAAGGGGGGAAGGCTACAACCCCCTCACCCTATTTATCTGTCATATGTGGAAAAACGAGTTGATAAGCATTTTCCAGCAATCTGAGTGATGTGTACTGACAGGCATCACAAATATTTGCTTCTTTCCTCCCCCGCGCAAACCAAGGGCCGCGCCCCTCATGTGTAGCACAGTGCCTGACACATAGCATCTGCTCGAGGAATGTTCCCTGACTTAATGGGGACTTCTGCCAACTGCAGCACTCCACGCCACACACACAACAGAAATCCAGGAGAACGACCTATTGATTTATTTGCCCTTACGTTGCCATTTTAAATTAAACCCGGTGCGTTCAGAGAGACACCGCCCTGACCGTAGCTATCTGGTATGTGACTCAGATTAATTGCTGCCGCGGTCATTCATGAGTTTTGGCACTGTTTGTATTTTGGTAAGCAAAACTAGGGGAATTTATTTTTGGCCATCTGCATCAATCTTTATTTGGACAACTAAATGAATCACTGTAAAACCCCCCTGTCAAAGTGGTCGATGTGATTTGGTACCACACAGAGTTAGTGATTACCTGCCCTTATAGTTCCTTTGGGTTTTCTGCTGTTGAGACTATTACCTGCATCTTTTGATTGCAAATATTTGGGGCATTGAGCCAGTTCCCACTTCACTACATAAAGCTGTCCTGAGCATGTAGAAACCATACCAAGCAGCACTTTTTAGAAAATGAAACAATTTGCAAGGTCCTGAATGATAGATGGCAATAAGGAAGCACATCGTACTGTGCTTTTGAAGTACAATTTCAATAGTAACCCTGCTTATAAAAACGAGGACCATACGTACCTGTTTTCCCTAAAGGGTCCTGGATTACACCAGAGGCCTTGTTGTGATGATTAATAGCATTGATTTTGGCTTCCCAAATTATCCCTGTAAATTATAAATCGTGAATTATAAATTATATGGTCACACTTACATGTAACACCTTCTTTGGGGTTTCATAAGTGGATAGATTCTAGCAGCCTATGGGGAATTAGATGCAAATATTTATAGCCTTCTAGACGTAGCAAAACAAGAGAGATGGAGTATATATAACACAGGTTCAGGTAAGGGAACGATGGGTCAAGGAAAGTGGATGACCTGGTAGAAGAACAAACAATATATCCAGAAAGAAAACAGAAAGGAGAGATCATAAATTGGGAAAGAATAAAAAAGTATCATGGTGCGAGAAGGGCTAACAGAGTTCAAAAATGGAAAGTCAGCCAAACTTGGGAACAGTAATTCTATAAGCTATTCTTTGTTGCACAACTATTATGTGCCAAAACCTGGGCTCAATGCTTTATGCATAAAAATGTACTATATCCCCATATCACCCTAGGAAATAGGTATTTCTGTCCATGTTTTTTAGGTAAAAATGGATTCAAGAGAGTTTAAATAATTGCTGAATGAGTTGAATGGTGGGATCAGTTTATGAAACTGGATTCATGTAGCTTTCTAAACCCTGTACTTTACGTGTGACACATTATGACCTTTCTCTAGGCTCTGTTATTGATGACTTCTGATTCTAAGTCCTTGTACTTTGTGATGCATGAAGTCTAGCAAAGTCTCACAGGATTTTGTGAGAAGGCAGAGGAAAAAAACTGAGAAATGGCAGGTAAATAATTTTCCAAAGCCCTTCGTGGGATTCGGCTAGTACCAAATACAAGCAATTTTAATGTAGTCATAATACTCCTACCTAGTGATAGCTCAGCAATAAAGTATAAAAGAAATAAAGATTTATAAATAAATAGTCAGAATTATGCTCAAATTTACATATAGCATGGAGTCTTTGTCAACATTTATCCACCAAGTTTCTACTGGGGAAATTCTATTTACTTGTAAGCTTTATATTTCCTTCAACAATTTTTTTGAAGTTTATTTATTTACTTTTGAGAGACAGAGACAAAGTGAGTGGGGGCGGGGCAGAGAGAGAGGGAGAAAGAGAATCCCAAGCAGGTCCTGCACTGTCAGCACAGAGCCCAATGTGGGGCTGAGTCTCATGAAACTGTGAGATCATGACCTGATCGGAAACCAAGAGTTGGACACTTAACTGACTGAGCCACCCAGGGGCCCCTATATTTCCTTCTAAATATTACTGTAAAGAACTTTAACAATTATGTCTGCAATTAACACTGTTCAATATGCAGAATAAATGTAAATCTTTTCATGGTCATTGATTCCTTGACCACCGTCAATGGTCTTCAAGTCTCAGTGCAAACTCTTTGAGGTTGTCTCCAGTTTTCTCAGGACTCGTTTGCAGTCTGTCTTCATTTAGTGTACAGACATTTAATGAATTTCTCTTACTCTGTTAAATCCACATATGCCTTCTCAGCAGCTCAAAAATCACATGCCACCAGTATCTCTAATTTAATATTCCCTGTAAATAAGACATAGAGTTTTGTCATAAAAGACTATGGATGAAATGCATGGCTCTAGAACACGTTTGAGGATTGAAATTGTTCCACGGGAGGAAAAAATACTTCTATTTACTAAGCATGAATATTTATTGATTCTGTACCAAATGCAGAGCATGCATAAGTGATCATAGAATTTACCAGGAAATCTGTTTCCTCTAGGGATTTAGACCATATATCATCTAAAATTCTCAGCCAGTAGGAGTTACCACTGACTAGTTTTCTTTTCTTCATACCGCCCCAAATGCTTATTCAACAAATCTTGTCAAGTCTTTCTCAAATACTGTATCATCCTTGCTTGCACTGCAATACTCTCTTCATCGGTCCGTCTGCTTCTATTTTTTCTTCTCTTAAGTCAGCAAACTTTTTCTATAAAGGGTCAAATAGTTTCAGTTTTGCAGGCCATCTGTTTTTTATCACAGTTACTCAAATCTGCTATAGTAGCATGAAAGTACAGTAGATATATAAATCAAAAGGTGTGGCAGTGTTCCAAATAAAACTTTATTTACAAAAACAGGAAGTAGCCAGGAAGTCATAGTTTGATGACTGATAGATTATATTCAGTTATGTTTCTTCTTAGAAAAAAAATAAACCTAGCAAATAGATCATATTTCAAGGCTTAGAACAACCTCAAGGTTGGTGCGTATTGCCCTGTACAGGCCTTTGAAGTTTTTCTTCCTAATACATATTCCTCTTTTATCTCCTAATACTTCTACTTAGGTAAACTATGTTTCAGGTACTCTTTATTTATTTCTAATTATTGCCCAAATATAGATGTTCGGTCTTTTTTTTTTTTTTTTAAGTTTATTTCTTTATTTAGAAAGAGAGGGAGAGAGAGAGACAGAGCATGAGGGAGGGGCAGAGAGAGAGAGGGAGAGAGAGAATCCCAAGTAGGTTCCATGCTGTCAATGCAGAGCCTGATGTGGGACTTTATCCCAGGAACTGTGACATCATGATCTGAGCCAAGATGAAAAGTCAGACGCTTAATCGACTGAGCTACCCAAGTGCCCCTAGATGTTCAGTCTTTGTAAAGAGCTTTCGTACGCTTCTCCCTCTGTTGCCAGGACTTTATGCTTTTTTACATATTGGTCTTACTCTTTGACCAAGTGTCACAATAAATTGTTTGGGGAGATCTTCCCAACTTGCTTTGGCTTAGTGGCCATTTCCTCCACTGAATACTCAAGGCACTGTGTGTATACCTCCTTATCAGTTTTCATCCTATATTTTACTTATTTATTTGGATTTAAAGTCCCCATCTAAATTAGCTCTTTCACAAATGAGGAAATCGTCATCTTAGACTTCACAAAAATAGGATAATATCTGGCACGTAACAGGTACTTCATAATATAACTAACTTCTAAGTCAATCAGTCGTTCTGTATATGTACAATGAGTTCCTGCCGAGTACAGGCATTGTTTGAGGCTTTGGAAATAAAGCAGTGGATAAAACAAATAAAACTTCTGGTCTCAGGGAGCTTATATTCTAGTAGGAGGGAAACAAGTAATAAGCAAGGAAATAAATACAGAGTATGTCAGGTAGTGCTAAAACTAATGCAGAATAAGGTAATAAAGAGTGAAGAAGAATGCTGTTTTGTATCAGGTCAAGAACGTATGTATGAGCTGACATGTGAGCATACTTGAATGAAGCAGGAAATTAATTCAATACCGTTACAATAAGTGTTGAATAAATGAGTTAATTACAAGGACAGGTACATTTAAGTGTCTCATGGTTTTCTGCATCCATTTGACTCTTCCACCTGCCCCCGCCCTGGGTTTCTGCTTCTCCCATATTAGGACAATAAATGAGTCATAGTTAATTACTTGGAGATGGATCTTCAATATACTTGAGTGATTTTAGTTACTCCCCTAAGTTACAGCAAATCATTGTGACCATGGGTAGTTTTTTCCGCCAGGTAGAAGTACAGAATCTCCTTTCCCACCTCACAAGAGAAGTACCAGAATATTTGGAGCCCTAGCTAAAATTTAACCCTTCCCTTCTCAAGTGATCCAAATATACTTTACTGATTAGACCCTAATCTCGCTAAAACAAGCCTGATTAATTCTTCAGTTTCGTTCCAAGAGAATTTTTTATAATATGCTATTATAACACTTAGCACATTGTTTTAAAGTTAATTGCTTATACATATTTCTCATCCATAAGTGTGGGAGCCCTTCCAAAGCACAGAATCCATCTTATTCGAGATTTTATCAGGATGCCTGGCACGTAGTTCCCATTAAATAAGTGTTTGTCAAATTAAATTGATGATTTGCCAGTTCCAAATTTTCTCTACACCTGTCATAACATTGAACATGCAAATAAATCCAGTGGAGAAGTTCTTTTACTTTTCATTCAAGGACCTCTTGAAGTACAACACTTGGTTGAGGAATGTTTTTAAAATTGCTCCTTTTGTGTTATTTTTCTAAATTAAGAGTCTTAACAATGAAATGAATCTTATATCTAATTGGCACACAATAATTTAACGGTTTAGTTTGAGACTTGGAAGTTTTCAACATTAAAATATTGCCAGGCTTTGGCCACTGAAGAAGCAGCTAAATATTCAGAGGATTTAAAAGATGATACATTGCCCTGCTATTTCTTCCTGTTCTACTAATAGGGTTCTTAATCAAAGAGATCAACTGAGAATATCTTTTATTCTATTTAATTTGACATGTAACATGTTTGGCAGATTGCTGATGGGAATAAAGGGAAACTTCATTAAAGAGAACAACTTGGCTGAATTTTCTTTTTTCTCTGCCATTATGTGACTTCTAGAAATATTTTCAGATGTCCAAGACTCAGACTTACACTGGCATATAGAAATACTCTATATGTCTACTCAATAGACACACACATAGAATTTCTAATATATAAGTATTCTCTTCTCACATATTACTAAAAGCCACTCATTAAGTGTATACCTTTCTGTGAATACATCCTGTCTGAATCCATACTGTTCAAGTCAATGGGGAATAAAACAAGTTTTGAAGAATATATTCATATCTTTATAATACAATAAAATTATGAGCAATTGCATTGTGTTTTCCCATTGTTCATGATGAGATGTAATTGCCTCCTTAGAAGTGAAATGACAAAGAAAAAAAAACATTAAATTCCTATACTAAGAACAAATATATCTTTATTCTCAGTATCAAGAGTAATGACACAAATGATGAAGGCTCAAAGCCATAGCCATTCACTCAGGAGAGTTCTGGCAATCTGTTCCTAGAGAAGATTTACTGTGCAATAGATTTAAATTTAAAAGGATGGGTTTCTGACCAACATGTTGGACTGAACAGAATGGAAAATGCCTTCCTGGCTCAAATCAGAAAAAAATGCTGGATGATGTATGCTTAAAATGTTAAAAATGTATTTCTGAACCCACAGAAATGGGAAATGCCTAAGTGCCCTAAAACAAAACAACAACAGAAATCACCTCATAACCTTTTTTGCTAACCAGGAATTAGAGCTGAGCAACCTATAAGACACAATAACCAGATATATAACTTATAAGTTAGAGGTGAATCAGCTACAGAGAGAGTAAGGGACTAAGTACACTAAGCAAGAAGAATAAGGATTCCAGTCTGAAGCTGGCTTTCAGGAAATTATAACCTCATATTTAAATGCTGGTCTAGAGTTTTGTTCTGGAAATAAGGAGAAATTGAGTCATGAATAATTGAAACTCTGAACATAAAATATAGTCTGGAGGATCAACTTTGTGCAAACGATATGGTACAGAAACCCTAAGTCTGAAAGTTTCACATACAATCTACTTCAGAATTAGTGAACCAAGTAGAAAAGAGTCAGAGGTAACCAGGAAACTGTGCTCTGGAAGGCACCTACATGTACCATCCACATAAGACTCCTGAGATGTAAGTCCATGGAATTTGAACTCTGACCACAAATATGTGTAACCAATGGACATATGAGAAAGTTCAATGCTAAGGAAGACAACTATAAATTGAATAACTAGGAGGATTTATGACTGGGAATTAGAGTAACCTGAGAGGGACTTTAAAATACATATTTAGCATGTGTGAAGAAATAATGGGATTAGTAACATTCTTAAAATAAAAAGGGGAAGATTATGAAGAAAGATTAGACAATTTTGGAAATAAAGTAGAAATCAAATCCTAAGATTATGTGCTATGTGACCTTAGACATTTTGCTTAACCCTCTCCGCTTTCATTTCTCAATCTAAGAAAAAGGAAAACTCACGGAGTTGGTGTGGGATCTAATAATTGAAGCACTTAGAATAGTGCCTGTTACAACATAATGAGTCATTACATATCATCACTTGTTACTATTAGAAATGATGGCTCATTGATTAAATATGAAGAGGCTCAAAAATAGCAATTAAAAAAAGTCCTTGTCTATATTAAAACATTTTAATAGAAAAGTTGAAGACCAGGGAACAAAAGGTTGAAGGCCAATATAATATCTTTGTATATAAGCTGAGTAAATTTCAGGGAATTTAAACAAATTGGTTTAGAATTGGAAAACATAAAAGAAGGTTTAAGATATCCTGGATTAATTTAAGAAATGCCAGGATATTCCTAATATAAATATAAAACAGAGACAAAAAAATAAAGCAAATTTATAAAGAAAAGTATTTTTCTAATTTAAAAAATACTCAGTCCCAAAGATCAGAAAAAAAAAAAATTCACAACTGAACTGTGGATCAAGAATATCCAGACTGCATAAAAAGAGAGAGAGAGAGAGCATTTAGAAAGTAATAACAGAAATTAAAATTTTCATCAGCAATAATACATGTTACAGAAAATGGGAAAATGCCTTCAAATTGCTGAAATATATATTTTTTAAAAAAATAATGAACCAAACAATATCAGATCTAGTTTTGAAATAATCTAAGCAATGTCTCAACAGCAGGACAATTTGCCTAGTCTCCTCTGTGGAATTCATTTGGATCTGTATTACAAATCTGATTAGGCATTGAGAGTTAAAAGGTTTTGATATGGTTGTCACAGGTAAGGGGACTAGAATATGCCCTGAAACTGAATGTTCTTGGACATCAGTATTTGATGATCTCCAATTCTGAGAGTTTAGTTTAGACAGACAGTAAACAAATGCTTTTATCACTGAGTAGAAAAGAATAACTATGCTAAATACTATGAACAGAAAAATTGAATTGCTATTAGTACATAAGACTGGGAAACCTACTGTAGTCTGGGAGTCAGAGAAGACCAGAGACTAGAACAATGTGTAGCTGTTAAATATGTGGGACTAAATGTAAAAGAGATTTGGAGCTCCATATAATAAGATCAATTCCAAATAGATAAGTGCCATATTGGCACCTTTATCTTTATATCTTAGTATCAAAAATGACTTTATATACTTGAATATTTTTATCTTTATTTTTGAGTGGGGGGGGGCAGAGGGAGGGGGGTGCACAAAGAGAGGGAAACAGAATCTGAAGCAAGCTTTAGGCTCTGAGCTGTCAACACTGAGCCTGACATGGGGCTGGAACTCATGGACCATGAGATCATGACCTGATGTTTAACCAACTGAGCCACCCAGTCACCCCCAAAAATGACTTTATATACTTGAAATAGTCACTTTCTATTATTATTATTATTATTATTAAGGCAAGAATTAAGATTCTTTCCCTCATAAGAGATCTTATAAAAGTCCTCTTTTTTTAAATTTTTAAGTAATATCTACACCCAACGTGGGGCTCAAACTCAACCCCAAGATCAAGAGTCACATGCTCCTCTGACCGAGCCATCCAGGTGCCTCTACAGAAGTCCTCTGCGAATGAACATGATAGGCTACCCCATTCCTGGTCTCCAACATCTCATCATAGATAGGCTATCAAAATATCTAAGGGAATCTGATACCAATCTGTTCTCCCCAATGATTCTTTTTTTTTTTTTTTTTTTTTTTTTTTTTTTTTAATTTTTTTTTTTTTCAACATTTTTTATTTATTTTTGGGACAGAGAGAGACAGAGCATGAACGGGGGAGGGGCAGAGAGAGGGAGACACAGAATCGGAAACAGGCTCCAGGCTCCGAGCCATCAGCCCAGAGCCTGACGCGGGGCTCGAACTCACGGACCGCGAGATCGTGACCTGGCTGAAGTCGGACGCTTAACCGACTGTGCCACCCAGGCGCCCCCTCCCCAATGATTCTGCATCTTAGTCTTGATCTTTTTGAACAAAGTTGTCCTTATGTTTTCATCATTCGATTAACAGTGAGAAGACTGTTAACAGTGAGAGACTTCCTTTTTCTTTTAAGTCAGAAAGTCTCTTCCATGGGTGGTAGTAATTAAAGATTCCTGGACAAAAGTTATTGGAGAAGAAAGACTCTATTATTGCTTCATCACTATTCTCTTGGGATGTGAGATTTCTGCCTTTTGTTTTTCGTCTTTTTTTTTTTTTTTTTTTTTTTTTTTTTTAGAGAAAGAGACAGCGTGGGGCATGGGAGAGGGGCAGAGGGAGAGAGAGAATCTCAAGCAGGCTCCATGCTCAGCACAGAGCCCAATGTGGGGCTCAATCCCATGACCCAGGGATCATGACCTAAGCCAAAATCAAGAGTCAGAAACTCAACCAACTGAGTCACCCAGGCACCCCAAGATTTCTGCCTTTTAAATCAAGTATTTTAATAAGCAGAAAAATAACCATACCAAGACTTTCACTGGGTTTAAGCATAAGGCTTACCATAACAAACTCAGTTTTCTTTAGGGGTTCTTTAGGGTTTTAATTAATCTTTAGAGTTATTCAGAGGCTTTAATGTATTGAGAAATTATTTAATTTTTTGGCTGGTTTTATATTTGGATATTAGAGATTTTCAATTAAAATGAAGACAAGAATAATGTACCAAAAATGGAAGTCTGGGGGGGAAGGTGCTTATTAAGTATTCCTATAGTGTTACATTGATTCTAGACTTCACAGTCTACAGGTTGCATTATGACTATACATTAATGTCCAGTCTGTGTGCCTTCAGAATCAAATATCTTCTGTGGCCAAGGTCAAGGAAGGCAGGGCTGTGCATGATAGATGTGGCTGGGGCCTAACACACTTTACTTTGGAAAAGCTCTTCCTTTTTTACACTGAATCCACTTGTCACAATACATTTCAGTGGGCATTGAATTCATTATGAGCCAGTTATGAATGTGTGCAAAAGGGGATACTCACATTTCCTTTTTTATCTTAGAAATAAATTTTGACACACTGTTGTCATTGATGACCCAAAGAATTCCTGAGTACAGGAAAGTATGGGGGGAGTAAATAATGACATGATTGGGGATACATTTTCTTCGGAACTTCTGAAACAATTTTCTTTCTATCATTGTTTTGTTTTCATTATGAAAGTATATAGTATATGGAGTGGGTATAATTAGCAAGCATATTAGAAAGGACACTTCTCCTTTGGTGGAAAATTCTGTGTGCTCATGTGATGAACTTACCATAGCTGAGAGGAGAAATATTTGTAATACCAGATAGGACTATCCCAAGAAACATTCTGTTATTTTTCCCAGTTTCTTACTCACATATTGTATAAGTAAATTTGGAGGCATATGTTAAAATGTTGGAAGCTGGAGACTGCTCTAAGGTAGGACAAGGCTCCAGTCAGTCCAATTTTGGTTATATGAGGTGGGTGTGATATCATGGATGAAATCAGGGAATAGTTCCCACCTGGTCAATTTTTTATGGGTGTGCACAGATAGAGTCACAAGAAGGTGAATCTGAGAATTTTTATGAAACAGTTTTAAAGATAATTTTTAAAGGTGATTAGAAAAAATGTCTACACACTTCCAGAGCTATCAATTTTACCTACCAATTTCAGAATAAATATCTTAACCAGTACCAAAGTAATATTAAATTTGTTGCCAAAAAGCTGAGAATAACGTCCCACCTCTGGTGAATTTATAGGAATTAACAATATACATTTGGTGCTTTAAACTCATATCCATATCTATTATGTATTGTTACATCTCTTCAATTACTATACATTAATATGCAATTTGTATTTATATAAAATGCCTTAAGGCCCTTTTGAAAAAGGTATTTAAAGTCATAATATGACATAATGTGTTTAAAAATCCTCACAATAAAATTTACTTAAAGGGGCCTGTATTACATATGAGATATTTAAGATGATTTAAGGCAGGGATTGTGTTTTCTCCACCATAATATACTTAATAGCTAATGAAATGCTGGGTACATAGTACATGTTCAATTAATATATTCTTTTTGCTCAACCTGGTTATTGACTTGCCACTAGGTACAATATACTATGCTAAGAATATTTTGTTTTAATTAAAAACTGCCATAAATAGAATTCTCTCAGTGTGGTGGTAATGATTGAAAAAGAAATAAGGAATATGTGAGGAAAAATAAATCTATGTTTCTTTCTTCTCTTCTACTCAGTTTTCAGGTTTTAGTTTTTAAGCATGGTTGAAATACCAACCATTTTTATATCAAACCTTGCCTTAAAAACACTGTCTAATTTAAATATAATCCCTTTGAATGTATATATTTCTTCCCTTTTAGGCCCAGTTCTTTTGAATTATTTAGCAGAATATTCTTAAGGCAATTAAAGGGATCCATTCAGCAGGATTTAAGCCAACAAATCAGTCAGCAGTTTTTGGTCACCTCATAAAGCAGTTAAGCATTACATCCAGTCCATGTATTTGAGATTTCACATGCCTTCATAATAGAGCTATCAATTTTCTGATTTGCAAGCCAGCTGACAGAGTTAATACCCCAAAGGGCTATTGCAGTGTTAAGCTCCTAAAATTGTTTTAGACTCACCCATAAATTAGACTATAGCCCAATCATGTACAATTTTATCCCTGTGCTCCTTGAAAAAGCATGAGCTCAGTGTTCCAGAAACAACACTCTTTAGAAGAATAGCCTATTGGATCTATCAATCTTTTTTTAAGTTTTGATGCTGACTAAATACTCAGTTCACCGTAACATGCTATAAGTTACACAGGTAACACTAGGACACTGCTTGACCTATTATTTTTGAAGTTGGTGCTTTAAATATTAACAGAGCCTAACGTAGCTCAGGATACACATGGAGTATTCAAAATATGTGAGTAGGAGTTTGATCTGTCTATGGTCCTTTACACGGGTTGGCTGAAGTTTTGTATACTCTGAGTAAACTACATAAAGATTTTGGCCAAAAATTATCCCTCCTATGGAAAGAAAATCCCTGAACAAATATGAAATATGGCAGAGTATGTTTTGTAATTTTCATGTCTCACTCATAGGATTGTCCTAGGCAGTGTATTTTTTTGTGGTTCTATGTCTGACAAGAAGTTTGCTCCTGAGTGAGTATTATGGTTAAGGTTGTGAATATCAGTGATATAAAAAATAAAGAGAGACTTATATGTTTGGTATCACTGTTTACTACATTAATTTAAAAAATCCTGGCTCATGATAATTTTAAAAGAGATTTGTATTTGTTTCAAAAAATTTAAGATAAAAAAGAACATGAAAATGTGCAAACATCTGTCTGTCAACACACATGGAGAGAAAAACTTTCCTCTGTTAAATTTAATGATAACTCTTAAGTCTATGTGTCGAGTTTCATTCTCCATTTTGTTTTTTTTTAAGGTTTTTATGTTTATTATCCCTGAGAGAGAGAGAGAGAGAGCGCACGAGCAGGGGAGGAGCAGGGAGAGAGGGGGACAGAGGATCTGAAATGGGCTCTGCACTGACAGCACAGAACCCGATGTGGGGCTTAAACTCACAAACCATGAGATCAATACATGAGCTGAAGTCGGACACTTAACTGACTAAGCCACCCAGGTGCCACTCATTCTCCATTTTGATATGTAGTCTCATGTATTCTATAGACTGAAGGATATTTTTATCCAAATTTCTAACAGAACCTTCAAATTCAACATGTTCAGAATTGAACTTGCCATATTTTGTCATCAACCTGTTGTTCTTCTTGTGTCTTCATCACAATGAATAACATATTATTCAATCAGTTTTCTGAATACAGAAAATAGCAGTTCTTTCTTTCATTTTCTGTATCTGCCTGGTCAGTACAACATATCAGGTCTACTTACCATCACTTGATCTGAACACATTTCTTCAACGCCTTCTATCATTGACTTACTTCAAATTGTCTTAATTTCTTATCTGTATACCTCGAGGACATCTAAAAATGGTTTCTATCTCCAGCTATTCTACAAAGTTTTCCCTGAAATGCACTCAAAGTGGTATCGGCAAAACAAAAATATAAATGTAATAATTAGTCTAATGGTGGTATTGATAATGATAATTTTCATTTACTCTGTACTTACTATGTGTCAGGCACAATCTACTACAGGTTCTATTATTGATCATATACACACAAACACACACACACACACACACACAGTGATTTACATAACAGTGTTATTACTGTCTTATAAAGGAGAAAAAGTTGTCATTTGTCCCAAATCAGACTAAGTACCAGTAATAGAAATTTGACTCTAGGTAATCAGCACTTAACCGTTATGCTATGCTACCTGATTTAAAAAGAGTAACTGAATCATAAAAACTGATAATCACTTTCTTGAATAAAGTTTTTAAGGGGCTCCCTGTTGTCTTTAAAATAACATCAAGACACTCTTTGGCCCAAAATACTTTGTGATCTTACTCAAACCATCTATCCCTCTTACCTTCTTTACTATTCAAATATTTTTACTATCTCACAGTTCACTTTCACCATGGCACCATGTTATATATTACTTCTATGTTCTTGCTCATGCTATTCTCTCTACTTGGAAAATCCTTACATGACTTCTTTACCTGGATAATATAGGGGATTCTTGAAATTCTCTGTGGTTAATTCTATCTTCCTTCCCCTCTAACCAATGAGATATGATTTATCTTATTTTCAGATGCCCCAGTTAGTGGGCCCCATTTGCCAATGGATTAGGTCGCTATTGACTTTGAAGTATGTTTGGAGGTAATGTTCAGGAACTACTCCCATGCCCCCATCTCACGTGTACATACACTCACTCACTTTTTGGTATTTTCTTCTTTTGTACTTTCTCTACCTTGTGACTGGCAAAGTCAGCTCATGTAGCCTAACATACCTACCAAGACCCTTCCTTTTATTCTCCATTCTTCCCTCCTGGCTTCCCCCCCGCCCTTCTCCTCTAAACCATACTGAAGTAGTAAACCCACTTCCAACAGAACATGTCTGGACATCTTGGGAATCCTCATTTCCCATCTTCAACATTTTGGGTCTCATATGTTTCCATCATGGTCTCTAAAAGGGAGGGGATAATTATCTTGGATTCAGAAGACCAGAATTTGAATCAGGGCTTTGCCATTTATTAACCATAGAGGTGCACAAGTCATCTAGCCTCTATACCTTCAGTTTTATCATTATAAAACATATTCAGAAATAATTCTACCCTATAGAGCTATTTTGAAAATTAATGGGGATAGTACAATAAAAAGCAGACAACACATTTCCTGGTCTATGAAAAGATCACAATATATGCAAATTGAAATGGAGTATATAAAATATACACCTAGGTAAATAGTATTTTCCACAAAGTGATTCAAAAAGATTCAGTGAATTACTGAAATAATTAAGAAATTCTCAGTTGAGTTCAATTTGCCGATATATTCCATCATGTTTGTTCTCAAAATATTGAAAATCTAATTGTGGTAATGCCCTTTATGTGATGAAGTAATACACTAAATGACTTTGACTAGAACAGTGATACTTCATAAATGTGGACATAATTCTTAATAATCTTTCTACAAAAAATGGTTTGCAGTCTTATCATTTTATTTCTGGAGGCAGTAACATTTGTAGAAGAGGGGAGAAAAAAGGAAAGAATTTCTACTTAGGCCAGGCTTTCTCAAACATGGCGCTATTGCCACTATTTGGGGCCAGATATTTTTTGTTGTGGGGGGGGTCAATTATACATGGTAGCATATTTAGCAGCTTCCCTGGGGTATTCTATGTATAAGATACCGGTACCACTCAACACTCTAAATTTCAGTGTGACAACCAAACATGTCTGCAGACATTGCCAAATGTGTGTTTGACAACCATTGATATAAATCAATCCAAAATGACTAATAGGTGTCCCTCATAAAGGAATTTGGGACATTCTTGATAAATGTCAAAGTACTGCGGAGTTTAAGGTCAAGTTACCAGTATGGCAACTATATCACTGTCAATGTACGTTGAAGATTTTAGTCTATTTTCTTCACTTTTTAAAAATTTTTTTAAAGTGTTTATTTTTTGAGAAGAAGAGAGAGACAGAGGGAGAGCAGGGGAGGGACAGAGAGAGAGAGGGAGACAGAGAATCCAAAGCAGTCTCCAGGTTTTGAGCTGTGAGCACAGAGCCCGACTTGGGGTTCAAACTCAGGAACCATGAGAACATGACCTGAAGTCAGATGCTCAACCTACTTAGCCACCCAGGAGCCACTGGGCTATTGACTGTTTCCTTTCTTATTATGTAAGCCCATAATAGCACTATCTCTCATCCTCCAAACGATATTATTATATCAGCATGTGCCTTGCTTTGATTGGCTATTCGTAAATTTAAGAGGGCAAAGGGAGGAGAAATGCCTTCCTCATTTGAAGTAATTGAGACATATTGGCTCTGAAAGGTTCCTGGGTGCGATCCAAATTCCTTTCTTTTTCTTTTCCTTTTTTTTTTTTTTAAATTGTCACATAAACAAGTTTTAATAGTCACCTGGTCAGGCACTGCTTTGGCAAATTTCATTGCCACAAAATTCACACTGCCACTTTTGGGAAAAGCTGTTTGAGAAAAACAACAACAACCACAACAACAACAACAACAACAAAACAGTTCCTATGTTCTTCCATGAAAATAGTACACACGTGTCAAAGTAGCATATATATGAACATTCCCACTCCCACCCCTCTCTCCTTCCCTGTGCCTACCTCTTTAGCCCCCACAATTTGGTCAGCTATTAAGTGAGTGGATATGGTAGATATTCCATGGAACTGCTTATAGATTTGAGGTTTGCATTGCAGCTAACAAAATAAAATTTGATAAAGATAAATTAAAATCCATTATTGATAAATTAAATAAAATAACTGAAAATATATCTAATGGAAGAGACTTTAATTAGCAACAGTTTATACAAAATCTAGTGGTTTATTTGACTGTGATTTCTCATTAAGCCATCATTGCGATGTGGTTGTATGAGAGATTAATACACAATTATAGATTGCATTGATAAGATGTTAAGTCTATGGGGGAGAGTATATCTATTCTTTGGTACCAGTCAGCACACAGCTGTGCTGGGGAATTCTTAAAGAATAATAATAATAATGAATCACAGAATTATAATGACCTCTTCTCTTCGTGCCAAATTTGCTCTTTAAAATGTCTATCTTTCTGTTTTTCAGGATTAGTAATATTTCAGTTCCCTTTCTTCTTCGTTAGGCAATGTTAGGCCTCTGTCACTATTATCTATTAAAATGGACAATCCTGTGATATAATGGATCCAATGGAATAATTTATTCCATTATTTTTCGAAATTTTTTTTTTATCTTTCTCTTAATTATTATATAGGATTTATAAAATTTTGCTACTTTTAATCTAATTATCCTAAATATTTGGGAGGACTCAAGCCCACGGTGTTTATATTTATAGTAAAGAAAAGAATAATTATTCAGTGGTTAAGACTAAGTATTCAATAACACTTCCTATTGGAACGCGCATAATGAGGTAAGACCTCTAAGAATCGTATCCGCTGACTGTGTCAATACTCATAATCAACGTCTGTTTTGATAATGCTATCCTCACAACTCATTTCATTCCTTCCCGCTCTTTACCCATCAAACTTCTCAGAGTGTTAAAAGGTGAAGAGGAACATAAACTAGGGAGAGAGTTATAGAATTCTGCACAGTAGAGTGGTTTCCATTTGACCATATACAATCTTTTTCATTATTCATGTATGCATGGTCTGAAGGAAAACTGTGATCTTTTATTTTTTGAGGCTTTTCTTTGGAAAGTATTAGGTCAATTTTTGCAAACATGCAGGGTGCCTGGGTGGCTCAGTTGGTTAAGCACGCGACTCTTGGTTTCGGCTCAGGTCATGATCTCACAGTTTCATGGGTTTGAGGCCCTCATTGGGCTCTGCACTGACAGTGCAGAGCCTGCTTGGGATTCTCTCTCCCCATCTCTCTCTGTCCCTCTCCACTCACACTGTCTCTGTCTCTCTCAAAATAAATAAACTTCAAAAAAAAGAAAATATCTCATATGCTTTAGTACAGTTAAAGTACAGTGCTTAAGGTATAGTTTCTTCAAGAATTGTTGGGTTTAGGATTCATTAGATCATCTTGGATTCTTTTACTGTTTTAATTTATTTCTTTACTAACTTTTGCCTATCAACTTCAGATAGGTATATTAAAAGTCTTTATAAATGATAATGTATTTATTAAACTCTACTTGTAATAATGACATTTTTTGCTTTATATCTTTTAAGTCTGATGTTAGTGTCCGTTATCTGATAATAGCATGGCTATACTAACTCTCTTCTGGTTATTGTGCATTTTCTGGTATATATTTTGCTATGCCATTATTTTCAACCATGCTGAATCATTATGCTTTAGGTTAATATATATATATATATATATATATATCCCATTATATCCACCTATATAAATTTGGATTTACAATTTCTGCTCCAATATATAAAAAGGTTAGAGATTATAATTCCTATCATGATATAAACAAAAACTTAACAAACTGAAAATAAACAACTCTTCCCAGATCCAACAGATATTTGAGGTCACAAATGAAACAGCATTTATTATTTCAGAAGATATTTTTCTCATTAAATTAGAAAATTAAAACTGCTCTAAAAGTGTACAGTTAGAAATAATTCACAGAAATTAAAAATGTGGTTGTCTAAAAATAAAACAATTTTACTAATATACAGAATGGAAAAAAAAAACAGACATAGTTAAGTTCAAAGTAGGCATGTCAAAGAAAAAGGTAAGAAAATTTTCCAGAATTGAGCAAAAATTCAAGATGATAAAAAGTGTTAAGATAAGATTAATCAATATAATATTTGCCTAATATGACACATTATAATAACAGAAATAAAAGGGGGAGTCAATAATAACCTCTCCTCAAGGCAAAAAGGGGTGGTGGCGCTGAGTGGTTCAGTCAGTTAAGCCTCTGACTTTGGCTCAGGTTATGATCTCACAGCTTGTGAGTTCGAGCCCCACATTGGGCTCTGTGTTGACAGTTCAAAGCCTGGAGCCTGCTTCGGATTCTGTGTTTCCCTCTTTCTCTGACCCTCCCCTGCTTCTGCTCTGCCTCTCTCTCAAAAGTAAATAAATAAACACTTAAAAAATTGAAAAAAAAAGAAAACAATGCAGTCCTTTAATGAATTCTTCCAATACTATATGTATGAAGACTGTACCGGATTGCCAAATGTAATGAATGAAAATGCATACATGCACACATACATGCTTTCTTTTTCCAGGCTTCCTCCAGTTCAACACTAAGTGTCTTTTTGATCCTCAACATTAAGATGATTGCTAGAGCTCAAGCCATAAAACTTAAGTTTTATGGAAATAAGAAAACACAGTAGGAAAAAAAATAAATGTTTGTTTGTTTATTTATTTATTTATTTATTTATTTATTTATTGAGAGAGAGTGAGAGAGGACATGGACAGAGAGAGACAGATAGGAGAGAAAGAGAGAGAGAGAGAGAGAGAGAGAGAGAGAGAATTCCAAGCAGGCTCCACCCTGTCAGCTCAGAGCCCGGCACAAGGCTCCATCTCAGGAACTGCAAGCATGATCAGATATAAAATCAAGAGTCTGATGCTTAACCAACTGAGCCACCCAAGTGCCCCAGAAACATTTATCTTTTAAGGAGAAATCTTTCAAATCTAATTTCAATGATTGGTCCTTAGTTTCTTGAATACTTAACAAAAATAAACTGAAGTGAGTAGATTTATTTTTAAAATATGGATTTAAAATGTTAGACATGTCCTAACAATAACAACAGAAACAACAAAACTCAAGTCTAGCTTAACTCCTAATTAGACATCAACTAATGACCTGAGGAAGAGATATTTTAATTTTCAAACATAAATTCTATGTAACATCTGTCTATGCTCTCTTACGTATGGTGTCCAAAATTCAATAAAAAATGAAAGACGCACAAGAAAAGTGAAAATAATTCATTGTGAAGAGACAAAAAAAAAAAAAAAAAGTCAGTAGGACCGTACTTATAGATGACCAGGATATTGGAAATACAACCCAAGGACTTTGAAACTATGTTATGTTGTTAAAGCTTATAGTGAAAAAGGGAGATGATGGTTTCAATGAGCAGATAGAGACTTTCAGCAAGGAGATGAAAAATATAATAAGGAGTCAAACAGAAATACTAGAAATATAAAGACATGCTATTAGAGATGAAGTATTTTTTGATGGGCTCATCAGTAGACTAAATTTCAGAAGAAACCAGTGAACTTAAAAACAAGTAAAACAAAAAAATAAGTCAAAAGAAAACAACAAAATTGAATCTAAAGGAAACAATAACAAAAATCACAGAACGGAGGATCTAAGAACTATGGATTGTGGGACAATATCAAATGGCCACATATAAGATTAATTGGAGTACCAGAGGAAGAAAAGAGACAGAATAAGGCAGATACAGCATAATGGGTTGGAATTTTCTAAAATAATGAATGCTATCAAACCACAGGACCAAGAAACTCCAAGAATACCTACCAGGAAAAATACAAAATAAAATGCATCTAGATATATCATATTTAAATTACCAGGAACCAAAGATAAAGGAAAGAAAGCTTGATAGAGGGGGAAAAACATACTACAAAGAGAATAATTAAGCTAAGAATTACAGCAAATATCTTGTCAGAAAATATGCAAACTATAAGACAATATGCGATGCCTTTAAGATCTGGGGGGAAAAAACAAAACACCTTTCAACCACATTCTAAAGCCAGTAAAACTGTTCTTTAAAATGAAGGTAAAATCAACACTTTTTTTAGAAAACACAAGATACAAAGAATTCATGGCCAGGAGACCCGTGATGCAATAATTGTTAAAGAAAGTTAATAAATAAATAAATAAACAAATAAATAAATAACAGAAAATGATACCAGATCAAACCTTGAATCTCCACACAGATAGGATGAAATCCAGAAATGGTAAAAATTAATGTAGACATAAATATATTTTTCATTATACTTATTAGTCTAAATGATAATCATCAACACCAGAAATAATAGCAATAGGTTGTAAGATTTTCTATAAGTATGAAGATGAATTATATAACAATAATAGCATGAAGGAGGGGAAGGAAGAATTTGGATATATTGTAAGTTATTATACTAATGATTAAGTGGCATAGTATTATCTGAAGATAGACTGATAAATGATATTGCACATTCTAAGGAAGCCACTAGCAAGATAGAAAAAGAGGTATAATTAATAAATTAATAGTGGAAATGAAATGGAATACTAAGTAATGTACAATTGATCCAAAGTTAGGTAGAAATAGAGGGAAGAGAAAAAATACACATGGTAGATGAACAAATAGGAAAAAAAGTCTTGCAAAACTGTAGATTTAAATCCACCATAAGTATAATTACATTATAGTAAATCACCTTGAAAAAGCAACTAAGGGGTGCCTGGGTGGCTCAGTCGGTTGTCTGACTTTGGCTCAGGTCATGGTCTCTCGTGGGTTCAAGCCCAGCGTCGGGCTCTGTGCTGACAGCTCAGAGCCCGGAGCCTGCTTCAGATTCTGTGTCTCCCTCTCTCTTTCTGCCCCTTCCCTGCTTGTGCTCTCTCCCCCTCTCTCTAAAATAATAAATAAACAAACTTTTCTTTTAAATAAAAGACAGAGATTACAGATTGGATAAAAAAATGAGAACAAGGATAAAAAAAAGAGACCAACTTTATACTGTCTACCACAAATGTACTTTAAAAAAACAGGCATAGGTATGTTAATATTAAAAGGATGAAAGCAATGAAAACAAAAGAAATAAAGCTTATATTTAATATGCCTTCTTAAAAAATATGTTTCTTTTTCTTTTCTTTTCTTTTCTTTTCTCTTCTCTTCTTTTCTCTTCTCTTCTCTTCTCTTCTCTTCTCTTCTCTTCTCTTTTCTTTTAAAGCAGACTCCATGACCAATGTGGGGCTTGAACTCCTAACCCTGAGATCAAGAGTCACATGCTCTACAGACTGAGCCAGCCAGGCACTCCTACACGTGGGTTTTTCATTATGATTCTTCCCACTTGTTATCCAGTCAGCATCTTTTGTGCTTTCTGAGTTATATAAAGGTATTAACAATTTCTAATCCAAGGAAATCATTTTATTTATTTCCAATTGTACAATATTATATTGTATAAAATTTTATAATAATAATATAATATATAATTTAATAATATAGAATACAGTACATGTAATATAATATTTTACATATATAAGTTCCAAGAAATTTTGGAGTAAGAGAATTAAATTCATATATAAACTAATGCATAGATCTACTTTCTTAAATAGATTTCCAGATATTACATAATTTTACTTATTTTATAAGGTAAAATCAACTGTATAAGTATTTTGATGATTCAATATGGCCTTTTAACTCCAATAATTTCTTTACTTTCATAGCAACTAACATGTAGTTTTGCATAGCAAGAGACTAGATCAGCAATTTAAAAACCAATTAATCTCTTTCCTATCAGAGTAGATGCCAAGTAACTAGTGCTGATGAATTAGTAAAATAACAGTGGTTATGTGTTCATTCCATTAAAATTGAGATAAATCTCTTATTACTTTTTCCTAAAAGCTGTTATTTTTATATATCATTATCATTACATTATATATATATATATATATAATATATAATATAATGATCTATATATCAAATATATATATGACATATTTTCATATATCATTATCACCCATTTTATGTCCCCCAAATATAACCTTCATTAAATTTTTCCCAGTCGTGGAAAAGCCTTATGAAAATGTCTGCAAAACGTGGTAGCCTAGAGAGGTGTGTTGTGATCATTTTAACAAAGTTGATAAGATATGTTTCACAACTTGTTACTGAAATATTTTTTTTTAATTTTTTTTAAGTTTATTTATTTTTGAGACAGAGAGAGACAGAGCATGAACGGGGGAGGGTCAGAGAGAGAGGGAGACACAGAATCGGAAGCAGGCTCCAGGCTCTGAGCCATCGGCCCAGAGCCCGACGTGGGGCTCGAACTCACAGACCGTGAGATCGTGACCTGAGCCGAAGTCAGACGCTCAACCGACTGAGCCACCCAGGCGCCCCCTTTTTTTTTTTTTTTAATTTTTTTTAAGTTTATTTATTTTTGAGACAGAGAGAGACAGAGCATGAACGGGGGAGGGGCAGAGAGAGAGAGGGAGACACAGAATCAGAAGCAGTGAAATATTTTTATTAAGATGAGTGATTATTTTTCCATGCATGTTTTCTACTATGCTCTAACTATAAAAATACCCCAAAACCCACACATGCTATAAATTTGATTGAGGTGGGGGAAATGCTCACAATAAAAAGACAAATGTAAATAAATGTGAGGTTATGCATAAAAGAAACCACAGCGGTTGAAGGGAAGAGAACATGTTTTAGCAGTTTACAAATATCAAGGAAATGGATATGCCACTGGTTAATTCTAATCATAATTGATATTGTATTATAGTAATGATATTATAGTTATGATAATGTATAATTCCCCAAACTTTCACAGCTGGCCAGAATTTTAGAATTGTGCAGAAGACCTTAATCTTTTACTTATTATAAACATTTATATTTGAAATCTAATCAAATCACATTTAGTGGATAATGAAACATCGTTCAAATGATTGGCATGGTATCTGAAGATTCACTCACTATGGCCTCATCAGCTGCACCATAGAAATTTTCAAGACATTTTAATTCATGAAGTTTTATAGGCCTTACTATTGTAATAATCAATATTAGGTGGTAAAAAGTTGTGAATTCTACATTTTACTTTGAATTTTATTGAATGTCATTGCTGTATTCTAGCCTTAGAATGTGGTTAATTATGTTTCTGAATGAAGCATATTGTTACTTAAAATTACAATTAATTAATATAAAAAGCATTGAATTCAGGGAGCAATTTTAAATGTTATTTATAATAAATGACTATTAAAGCACTTGAGAAGATATTACATATACAAAATATTTTAAATTGCAATCTTATAGTAGGGGTTTTAACACGTTAGGGAAGGATCTATTTTTATATAAACGTACATGTTAAAATATCTGTTCCATTTGCAGGGTATTTGGATCATAAATATTTTAAAGATAGTGAAAGATCCTACTCCCTCTGGTCGTTTATCATATATTATTTCAGATGCAACTCTTGAGAGCTTTGCTATGTCTCAAGGCAGATGGCTCCTTCATTGGATAAATGTGGCTATGACCACTATCTTCTCTATAACCAGCCAAGAGCCATGTCTTCCTAAGTCACACGTCAAACCTGATTTTGCCCTCAACAGTGACAACAAATCATTCTATACTCTTTCTCTGTCCCTTGATGGTGCTTCAAATATTTGAAGGCAGCTGTCAGATTTCCACTAAGACCTTTTTTCTTTGGGGAGAAATTCTCTCAGGTTTTCGTTGTCTCTCTCTCTCTCTCTCTCTCCTTTTTTTTTTCCCACTGTGCCTCTTACAACATTTCCATCAGCTCACCATTCTGGCTGTATTCACTGTGCTCTTGTGTGTCAATTTCTCCTTTAAAATGTGACACTCAGAATTTAACACAATGCTAGTTTACAGAGTTTGACTGGTGTGGAACACAAAGATAATAGTTCTGTGTTCTGTTCTCTGTACTTCAATTAACATAGCTTGAGCTCATACAAGTTATCTTAATACTAGGTTATACTTTTGGTTTATTTTAAGGTTGTGTTTCAAAGATTGGTAAAGCAACGACCGCCACACATTAATAGTGTTGGACAAGGTGTTACAGATTAGGCTAGTATGAGTGTGTAAATTGGACTAAATGGCCTATCACAAAAATCATAGGAGCAGAGAAAATTGTCATTGGCAGAAGCTAGACCAAAGATAGTAATAAAAAATACACACATTGACGAAGGCTAGGCCTATTGGAAAGCCAACATTTTGGTTAACAATGAGGAATTAAGAAATCTTCATGTACCGAAGAATCAGAATACTTTTAAGACTTATGGGAAAAGGAGCATTCTTGGAGTAATTGTCAAAGCCCCGTATTAATAATTAGTGTTTCAACCTTAAATTTGTAGTGGGAATTTTATTACCTTACTTGGGTCCATTTTATTAATAAAGAGAATTTGGGATATATTAATGTAGTAATGGAATAACTGATGGTGAAGTTTTCATTATCACAACCATTTTGGGCAGCAGTTTAGTGATTGGTATTAAAGTTGAAGATGCACAGATTCAAACCCGGCAGCTCTCAATGTGCACTCAAGATTTTTCTCAAACATAGAAACAAGGAGGTGTATTCAAGCTTGTTTAATACCACACTAGAATGGCAAAACAAAAAAACAAACAAACAAAAATGACCAAAACACTAAAAAACAAAACAAAACATAAAAAAGTTAAAATAATCTCTTTCTCAGATGGGGAATAAACAACAGATTATTAGTTGGAGTTAAAATTACTACACTGGATCTTTATATATCTACCTTGTAAATGTGGAAAAATGTTAACCAAAACAGGTAGATTTCTATTTATTTCCAAATATATCCATAACCAAAATAAGTACAAAGGGTATTAACTCATTTGTTAAAGAGAAAGGGTCTCTCAGACTGCAAAACCACAACAGTAAAAACATCTAAATGTAATTTAAAAGGGGCATACCTAAAATATTACACTGCAGGGGCACCTGGGTGATTTAATCAGTTAAGCATCTGAGTTTGGCTCAGGTCATGATCTTGCAGTCCGTGGGTTGGAGTCTCTCATCAGGCTCTGTGCTGACAGATCAGAGCCTGGAACCTGCTTCAGATTCTGTGTCTCCCTCTCTCTCTGCCCCTCCCCAACTCGCACTCTGTCTTTCTCTCTCTCAAAAATTAATAAACATTTAAATAAATAAATAAAATATTACATTGCAGGGTTTAAATGCAGATGGGAAGAGAACACTAATAAATCATGAAACAAAAAAGTAGAGTGCTTGTTTTAACAATATCAGAAAAAATATACTGAAAATTAAAAACAATAAGGACAAAAAGAACCACCACATATTGATGAGAAGAAATCTACCAAAAATATATAATATCTGAATAAATGGGTAACACATTAGAAAATGACTACAATATAAAATAAAAATGAAATTATAAAGAGAAATTAAGATAAACATAGCATATCGGAAGAGTTTGAAGACATCTATCTCAGTAATTAAACCATTAAGCAAAAAAAAAAAAAAACCCAAAAAATGAAAGAAAAAAAGAAATAAGAAAAAAAATGATGAATGATTAAAACAATAATATAAGAAATTGAAATAATGCATTCTTTTGAATATACATACATACATAGAATCCTTCAACAATGACATTTTCCTAGTTATCTATCCGGAAAAACAACTGTATATTGGACCACAAAGAAAGTAATAAATACCAAAGAATTAATAACATAATTTTCTTTAACTACAAGTCAAAAGAATTAGAAATCGATATAAAACAAATTATAAAATGTGATTTTGGAAATTTAAAGGAAATGCCACTAAATAATCTTATGCTAATTAGAAAATATTGAGAACTGAAGGATGTGCAGAATAGATGAGGGCTAGAGATAGGAAGAGTCCATATGGTCATTTGTTCCCTAATTAATATCTAACTTCAACGTAAATGTTAAGCACCTTTTCCTAAAACTTTACAAATGGTTTACAAAATTCATATAGAAAATAAAAGACCACAAATGTCAATGCAATTTTGAAGATATTGTAAAAGGTTACTTGTCCTCCAACATCCATTGCAGGTAAACTGTTGATAAATAGAATAGGAAGAAAAATGCTCAAAGACAGTCCATTGTAAAAATTGGAAATTTGCATATGATGGAGGAGACATTGCTTATTATGACTTACATATAAAACAAATAGGCATAGGGAGGTTTAGAAACTTGCACAAGATTCTGTAGTAAGCAAGTGGCTCAGGCCACTTTGGCCCCAGATTTTCTGATGTGAGGATGTGAGATCTGGATCTCTATGGTCCTGTGAGAAAAGAGGGAGTATAGAAGAAACGTGTAATAGTTCTTGGTCCTGATCACCTCTGGTGCTTTGCCTTCCAGTGCACACCATAGGTTGCACTTCTCAATTGATTTTCAAGTTAGGCATGGCAATGAGAATTGCTTCAGATAGCAAAATGGGACATTGAATCAGGTATCTCACTTCCGCACACAGAGGGCTAAGATTCAGTGCATGATTTGGATTTGCTGCATTTCTTTCCCACTGCTGTGATGATGATTGGGTCTCTGAGTATATTTGCTGAACTGTGTTGTTCACGTAATTTGGGCAAAAAAATACAATTCTGTTAAGTGAATCCACTGATATTCAGCAGCATAATCCAGCCCAACCTGACAAAAAAAAAAAATAATTGTGGGGGTGGGAGGAAGGAATGGAAGGTAGGATTGAGAGACATATGATTCTATCTTTTTTAACTTTGTTTAAAACATGAGATTTATGTATTTCTCTTAATGCCACACTTTGTCACACAGACCAAAGTTAATCCAGTAGAAGAATTTGATCCACCTAAAATGCTAGGAGGTAATAAATTAGTCTCCCAGATTCAAAATGTCATAGAGAGAGACTGGCTTGAGGGTTAAAACTCTGTATGGTTAAACTCATGTTTCAATTCATTCTTTCAGGAGAGAGACCTTGAATATGTGAGAGCCAGATCAGAAGAGAATCAAATGGTATTGGTATCATTCTCAATTCCTCTGAAAAGCCATACCAGAGGGTGATGCAGACTTATTCCATTTAGGTGCTCTCCTGGGAAGAGGGTAAATGAAGTGTTTAATTCCTGCATACGATTCAGAATCATGAAGCCAAATCCCAACCTATGTTTTCAGAGTCAACTCTCAGGATTATTTCTGGCAAAAGCCCATCTTTCTTTTCTGTTAATACAAAAGTGTATGAACTATTCAGATTAGCTGCCTGGCTTGATGCAAATCACCAGAAAATTGCTTAAATTTCTACTATTCCTCCTCTACAAAGAAACCGCCTGTGAGCCATTTGCATTTTTTATTCATGGCACTTAGTAAATTAGGTTGGTGGTTTCTCTTATTATCAAAAGCCATAGCTTTGTCATATATGTAAAGTGTTAGCTAGAGTTTGTAAGTCTCTAAATAAAAGGAAGGAAATATTTTATGGCAGTGCGTGGAAAGATGTAAAAATGTAAGCTAACGTAAGTGTTAAGAGAGAAATTATATCAATGAACATTTTATTTTTTTCGGAGTTAAAATATGAAAATCTTCTCTTTCGACAGTACTTTAAAAATACTTATTGATTCATTAAAAAAAAAAGTAGTGATATAGTAGTGAGAGATTCCTGCAGAACTTCATAGGGAGGTAGAGAAATGCATGGCACTGGGACTTGGCTTCAGAGCAAATAGGTCTTTTGGAAAATAGAAAGCTTCAGATAAAAAGGAAGAAAGTAAAGGCTCTATAAGCCTACGGGCAGAGTCAGTTTTAAGACCCGAGTGGTTCCACCACAGATCAACAAAAACCATCAACAACATTCTTCTCCCACATTTCCTGAAATCTTCACGTTCTTTGTGCTATGTTTACCATAACTATAGCTATTAAAAAATGTCCCCTTTTAGAGTATTTTAACAGAAAGGGTATATAGAATTTGAAGTCAGACAGAACTAGGTTTGAATGCTAATTGATAGTGACCACTTTGAGCTAGTTTCTTGAGGCCTTAGTTTCCTGATCTAAGAAGTAGGATATTCTGTCCCCGTACTTTATAAAAAGACCTTTTTGCACATAATAATAATAATATTAATAAATAAATAAGAATAAAAATATATAAAATAAAAATAAAAAGAAGGATATTTACTCCATGGATTTTACTTTAATTGTAAAATGTTTATATAAAACATCTGAAATACCTAGGACACAGTAGAACATGCCATTTCTTAATTAATTTGAATTTTGAATAAGTCAACTCCTTACAAAACTGTAAAACTGCAGTTTAAGGCAACAATCTATAAAAACATCATTGTTATTCGCTAATGGGGAATATTAGATAATAGGCATTATTTGAGAATAATGCATGTTATTAGATATAGAATTACTAGATGCTATCATTCTCTATTAAAATATTAATGGGTGTATGCTAAGTACTATCTAAGTACTGTGTGAAAAAGGAGAAGACAATAAAAGAATGAGATAGTTTAGTGTCACCTTTAAAGTAGCTTATATCTAAGTGTCCTTCACAGCTTAACTGAAGTGAATTTGACCTCTTTCGTCGCTTTGCAGAACTATTCTTCTTAGAAAGACAAGGCGATATAACTGAGGAGAACAGAAATTTCAGATTGGAGTGGGAAGCACGGTGCCACAGAATGGTGCTGACAGAGGGCAGGGCCAGGCAGCATAGGAGGAAGGGGGGTCTGGGAAAATGGGTTGAAGAGGTGAAGGTGAAGTCCTTAAAGGAATGGGATAAAGGATGAAAATCACAGTTCTCTCTTTTCAAAATTCTATTTATATTTATCCTAGGCAAAGTTGATCTTTCCCCTTTTTCATTCTCTTGTACATTTTAATCTCACTGATCCCAGGATCTAGAATTTACATTGGTAACAATCTGACCAGAGAACCACAATTTACTACATTGATTATATGGAAAATACACTCTAACTTCCAGACAATCAACTTACAAGTAAATTTTCAAGACTGCCTTTATTGACTGTCTGTAGACTATTTAGACAGAAACGAGACACTACGTAGAACAAATTATAAATCCATGCTATATTATTTAACAAACAGACATGTCTTCAACAGTAACAACAACAACAGCAGAGAACAAAAGAAATGGTAACATGCACTGTGAAAGTGTGAAGGAGTTAGATTGTGCCAAATATTTAACTTAGAAAATATCACAAAATATATCATGTGGCCAAGGTCTTAAGGGATAGAATGTGCCTATTTCAGAGGAACCATTGGTGGCTGTGGCATACATATAAATCTTCATGACATCCACCATACTGAATTTTACTTAGAACGAAAGCATTTGGATATACAAGCTGTAGAAGTTAAGGATAAATTTACTATACGCCTTTATATAGGAACATGTAGTTTCTAATTCATATATAGGGAACTGTGATGTGTTTGTCAGGTAGATTTTTCATGTCATCAATGCAGCAGTATAGCAAAAATTGGAAAAAGGAAAGAGGTAGATTTTAATATTTCTTGTCTACAAATCTCTTAGCAAGGAGTGCCCATCAAAAAAAAGGGCGCCACAAGGATACCCACTTTTTTTCCTTTTTACTTCCTCCCATCTTATCCTATTGTCTTGGCCAGGATCCAAGACAGAAATCATATTCCTCGGTGGTTTTATACATAGAAACAAACATTACCTAAAACAAAATATCTTGGAGATGATCCTTTTGAGGGTGAACCTGCTTTCCCTGATTCGATTACTCTTATCACCAAAGAAGGAAGACTGTTTTTTCCTACTGTGACATTCACCATGAGATAACTCAGCACTTAGCCCAATCTGAACTTCCTTTTTCGGGCCCCTCTTTTCAAACAGAACATAGAAAATGTTAAGCTGTAAACCACATTTTATGTGTTTTAACATAAACACTACCTAGGATGTTTAAACCCTATTAGAAACAAATGACTATATTGTATGCCCGGTCAGGGCAAAAAACAGCTTACTATGTGGACCATAGGTTTAATTAGATGAGCAAAAATGATCAGGAGCCTTCAAAATGTCAAAATAGTTCAAGGAAAGCTGCTTTGCGCAAATGCCATTTCAAAGACTAATGGTAATAATTATGGTAGAAACCCACACTAGATAAAATGTAACAATAGCTTCTATGATCGAGAAAAAGAGAAGCCTGTTTAGAATCATTATCTTCCTGTTGAATGTGACACTTTCAGCCTGCAATATTTGCATCATTACTTGAGGGTTGATCCGCACTGGAAAGACATCCATTGTTTTCAATTCCCTGGAGTTAGATTAATATGTGTTTTATCTTGTACCAGAAGACCTTTTTGATTGTCATAGGGAGTGTCATTAGAACACGACCTTAACTCAGTAGTGACTAGTGACATTACTTTAGTCATCAATACCAACTCTTATTGGCAGAGGAGCAAGCTATCCTTACTCACGTTCTGTCAGCTTCTTCTGAAGTCACTTAACTCAGGCTCTGTGTGACAGAACGTAATATTAGAGGCATTGACCTTCGGCAATTTTGTCTGAACACGGTTGACAGGTATAATGGTCATAGGAAATTCAGATAATTGGATCGA
The DNA here is from genome assembly GCF_028018385.1 of Neofelis nebulosa. Taxonomy (NCBI): domain Eukaryota; kingdom Metazoa; phylum Chordata; class Mammalia; order Carnivora; family Felidae; genus Neofelis; species Neofelis nebulosa. Next base: position 28,856,223 of record NC_080790.1, read on the forward strand.
AAAAATGAGTTTCCGTGTACAGCAATATACTCTACTCCTGGTTTCACTGGTGATGGGTTAGATATAAATTTTGTTGGCTTTTATAGTCATTTTGCTGTCTTTAAATATTATAGAAATACTTGTCCAAAATCCCTCAGTGACTAGAGGATGACTCTTTCATATTTATTATTTTCTTTTACAAGGAGGCTAACATATGCATAGCAGAGGCCTCAGAAAGAAGAGAAAAGACATTTTCAAGTGACAATTACACAATAAATAAGAAGAGCCTTTTACTTCATGGAGAGAAATACTCTTGAAGCGCACACAGTAGCAAAACTTTTGGAAAATGATCATGGTATTTATAGAAATATTCACCTAGGTTTTGCACCTTTTTACAATTAATGAGTATTAGTCACTGAGTAGTGGAGAAATAGTTCCCATCATCGTAAGATTTTAGCGTCCTCAGTCTATTTAAACATGTGGGTTACTCTCTCTCTCTCTTTAGATATACAATATTCCCAGTGTTTAATTACATATATCCTATGATATTTAACAAATTAATCATATGTAGCCATATAATGAGCTTTTGATAAATATATAAGCAGAGGTATTCCTTAACTGTTAAGAGGTGAATGTTGTAGCTCAACGCTCCCTAGTGGTATGGTATTGATAAGTTTAAGCTTGTTTCCTCACCTACAACATGGAAATAATTCTTACATTGCTGTGAGGATTAAACCATGTTTGTTAACAGTAAGTACTGTCTGTCCCCTAGGAACTATTCAACACGTGACTCTGCTGCTGCTGCTGCTTCTGCTGATGGCGGCAGTAGTGATGATGCGGTATGTAGAATGGTTACCCTTTGGTATTTCGATGTCATGGTTAAGGAATCTATAAGTACATTGAGATCTAATGTACTTACCGAAGCACATTGAGAAACTGAGGTTTGATTTTCAGAGCTTTGAGGAAGATAAGCTCTCTTTAGTAGAATTAATCCCTCACAAATATGTGAGGTCAGTGGGAGCTATCTTTGAAGACCCAGAATGTATCTTTCTGGATCCTTTTAACCTGTAAGAGTTCCACTCCTTTCAGAGGCTTCTCCATTGAAGCTTTCTGTTTCTTATACACTGAGATGTTGAGTATTTTGTCTGTTACAATTCCCAAGAGTGGAATGGCATAGTATGGAGAAAATAATCTAGGTTTTAATTCCAGCTCATGATCAATAACTGTGTTTTCTGCTATGAGTGATTGAATCTTGTTAAACCTTCCTTTCTTACAAACACAGACAGTAGCCTTTCAAGAGCTATTTTTAAGTGTTTTGATCACCAGGCCCTGGATTCAGACAGATTTGGGTTCGAACACAGTCTCTACCATTTCTTGGTGGTATGGCAACAGGTGAGTTAATTGAACTCTCTAAGCATCATTTCCCCCTGCTATAAATTGGGACGGTAAACATATCTACTTCATTATTTCATAAGGTTTTCTTTGATGACTAAATAAAATAACAACTGAAAGACTTTAGAAAATGGTCTCAGAAAGATGCATGTTCAATAAACATTATCTATTGTAAGTTAAGTAGAGAAAACTCAGCTGAAAATAATTGATTTTCTTCCTTTCTCTTTCCACTTAAAAAAAAAAAGGCATATGCTTTAGGGATTCTTAAATCTAGATTGGCGAAATAAGATTCCCCAATGGTCAAGACATTCCTAGGAGACCCCTCACATTAGGGCTAGAGACAGTTGACAATTTTATTTGTTATGTGATGACATCCCTGCTGAGAAACTCTAGACAATATGCTTATTAAAATGGATTTTCTTTCTGTATTGTGCCCTTTTTCTATGAAAAGATACTTTCTACAACTATGGGCATCATTTCTGCTGAATGAAATCCTAAAGTGATTACCAATAGTCACTTTTCATTTTTTCTAGTCATTACACACACATTGCTGACAAATGAAAGGAGAGTTTTTTGGGTTTTTTTTTAAACTTTCGTTTTGTCCTCCTTTTCTTGGTGTTAATGAGGAATTTCAGATGTTGCAGAGCTGGTTTTCTACTACTGGTGTTAGAAAGTAAGCTTTAAGCTGGGATGCCTGGCTGGCTCAATAGGTTAAGCATCTGACTTTGGCTCAGGCCATGACTGGTTCATGAGTTTGAGCCACGTATCAGGCTCTGAGAGCTCAGAGCCTGGAGCCTGCTTCAGATACTCTGTCCTTCTCTTGCTGTGCCCCTCCCCCACTCGTGCTCTATCTCTTTCTTTCTCTCAAAAATAAATGAATGTTAAAAAAAATTTAAAAAAAGAAGCTAAGCTTTAATAAAACAGGTTTGTCTTAAGTGGAACTATTTTTCTCTTTCTGTATATACGGTCAAAGGAATATTTTAATTGCACATACCAACTTATTAATTAAAGGAATAAAGGCTGTATTCGAGCTGGTTTAAAACTTAAACAGGCACAATGTCACCCGGTGTATCAATTACCCATTATAGGAGTCATGGCCCCTTTGCGACAAGCATGGGGAGGCTCCATGATGCTGACATTAGCTGAGAAGAACAAACTCATCTTTTTCAGTTATCCCTGGGGCATCACTTAAAATTCAAGCAAGGCTTCTGGAAGATTACAACATATTGCAAGCTTGGCTTCTCAAAATAATTTCAGTTGAGGTTTGATTTTCTCAAATTATATGTTCATTTTAGACATGAAATCGAATCTATAATTCCAATTAATTTATCACATAATTTCAAGTGTCTGATTTCAAATTTATATTGTTTGGCATTTCTCACTTTTGAGAGAAGAAAAACAAGTTATAAAAATATGTTAAGGGGGCGCCCGGGTGGCTCAGTCGGTTAAGTGTCCAACTTCAGCTCCGGTCATGATCTCACAGTTTGTGAGTTCGAGCTCTCCATCGGGCTCTGTGTCAACAACTCAGAGCCTGGAGCCTGCTGTGGATTCTGTGTCTCCCTCTCTCTCTGCCCCTTCTCCACTCATGTTTTCTCTCTCTCTCTCTCTCTCTTTCTCAAAAATAAGTAAACATTAAAAAATTGAAAAAATAAAAGTATGTTAAATAGTTCTATTATTACAGTCAATAAAATGAATGTACAATTAGTGGTGTAGCATCATCAACTCCTATAATTAGGGGCATGATACAGTTCTCTGGAATCTCAAGGTAATACTTAATCTGAAGCAAGAGTTAGAACTATATACTTCCAGATAAATTCACACACCCTTTTTATGTGAACACATTTATTCTTCAGTAGCTGTCTCATCAAACAAAACACGAAATTGTTCCAGGGTTCTGGTCACCTTCCTCTTCCATCTCAGGTCCTTAGGCAGCCCTTACCTGCCTACTCTACATTGCAGAAAGCTGTATTTCCCATAATCCCTTGCCTTCTGGCTTTGAGGAAGTTTCAGCCAATGTGAACCTCTAGCAGAAGATAACGTTGGAAGATGAGGAAAGACAGCACATTTCTCTCCCTTTCTTTCTCTGAGAGAAGCTGGATCTCCTCCTTCCTTATCTTCCACCAGACAGCTTTACGCTCTGTGATCTTGGCTCCAACGAGGAAAGTTTAATGCATTTCCAGGTTCCACTAGGTGACACCAGGCTGGGTACCTAGTTACATAATTTCTTCTTTGTCCCTCTAGCACTACAAACGGAGACCTGTCTTTTCTCACTTTTGGTCATCTCATTACCCTTAACTTGGCTTCTCTTTACCTCTCCCACACATGTAGCCAATGTCTTGTGCCACTGTCTTGTCTGGAAAACCTAGAGTGGAAGCATTTTTTAACTGAATCCTAACTAATACCTTTATTTTGTAAAAAATCTTTAACGTTTATTTATTATTGAGAGACAGAGAGACACAGAGCGTGAGCAGGGGAGAGGTAGAGAGAGGGGGAGACACAGAATCCGAAGCAGGCTCCAGGCTCTGAGCTGTCAGCACAGAGTCCGACACGGGGCTCAATCTCACAAACTGCGAGATCATGACCTGAGCCAAAGTCTGTTGCCTAACCAACTGAGCCACCCAGGCACCCCGTAACTAATACCTTTAAATTTAAAGAGAATATATCTGTTCCCCACCATGCAAGGAGCTAGATTCCTTCTTTCTGAAATCTTCTGAAACTTAGTCATTATGGATTAATTCCATCATGGAGCTTGTCAGACTGTACTCTAGAAGCATACATTATTGGTTTTCTAATCTGGACCAAAACAATATGCAAATTATACATAAGGAACGAGTCAGGCTATCAAGTAGATCATATATGGGTCATATAACAAATCAAATCATATGTAAGATACTTGAAATTACAGAGTAGGTTATTAGACTGTAATAGGATTAAACTAGAAATCACTAACTGAAGGATAGCAGGAAAATGTCTAAATACTTGGAAACCAAACAACATGCTAAGTAACTCATGGGTGAAGAAGATAACCTAAAGAAAATTAGGAAATATTTTCAGCTATACAAAAAAAGAAAACACAATACAATATTCCTCCATTTATCCATAGGGAAAATGATTGCAGATTCCCAGGGGATGATTGAAACTGTAAATAGTACCAAACCCTACATATACTGTTTTTTCCTATACATACATACCTATGATAAAGTTTAACTTCTAAATTAGGCACAGTAAGAGGTTATCAACAATAAGTAGTCATAAAATAGAATAATTATAAAAATAGGCTGTAATAAAAGTTATATGAATACAGTCTCTCTCTCTCAAAACATCTTAGAATACTGTACTCACCCTTATGACGATGATGATGTGAGATGATATAATGCCTACATGATGAGATGAAGTGAAATGAATGATGTAGGCACAGAGACATAGCATCGGGCTATTACTGACCTGATGATATTTCAGAAAGAGGACCATGTGCTTCCAGACTACAGTTGACTGTGGGTAACTGAAACAGAAAGAAAAACCATGGGTAAGGGGGCGCCTAATGTTCATCAAAATCTGTAGAATTAAGCTGAAACAGGGCTTATATAGAAATTTATAGCATCAAATACATATTAGAATACAAAATACTTTTCAAATCATGAATCTAAGCTTTCATCTTAAGCAATTGTTTAAAATAAAACATAGCCAAATCAAGAAGAAAAAAATAAAAAAAAAGAAATGATAGCTAATGGAAATAAAATTGAAAATAGAAAACAAATAGAGAAAAATACAATCAAACCAAAGGTTGCCAATAAAAATTTTTATTGATCAAAAAGTTAATAAAATTAGTAAATCTCTAGAAAGAATGACAGAGAATATAAAAACAGTTTACCAATATCATGATTGAAAGAGGAGATACAATTGTTTGCTCTGAAAATATTAATAGGAAACCAAAGAAACACTAAAACCAACTCTGTGAATATAAATTTGTCCACTCAGACGAAATAGATCATTTCTGCAAAACTACAAAGTAACAAAACTCACCCAGAATGGAATAAATGACCTTAATAGTCTTATAACTGTTAATAAATTAAACACGTTGTTAACACCTTTCCAAAAAAATATCAAGGTTCAGATGATTTAATGATGAATTGCACCAAACACTTTAAGAAAGAAATAAAACTAAACCTGTACAAACTCTTCCTAAAATTAGTATAGAAGGAGACACCTCTAACCCATTGAGCCAGTGTTAACCTGACTGATACCAAATTCATATAAATTAATTTACATAAAGGAAAAGGAAAAGAACATTATTCTTTTCAAACCAAAGTTACTATTTTAATAGAAAGTCAAAGATAACAAACCTGGGGACAATTAAAATGTTGTTGTTTACCCTTCAGTGTAGTTTAATTTCTAAGCATTTAGAGATTTTCCTGTTATGCTTTCGTTCCTGATTTTTAGTTAGGATTTAGAATAAAGAAACTAAGGTAATATGTTTGACTTTGATAATCATAAAATATATGTTTCATTGAATAATCCATTATTTTATTCTTTACATTGATCAACAGCAAAATTAAAATAGAATGGTTTATCTGCAATAAATAAAAAGATGCAAGTCCATGCAGTCTGTAAATATAATCCAGGATATTTGACAACTATCTGAGTCCAGTAATATTTATTTCATCTTTTATTGGACCATTTTGCTGAATCACTTCTCAGTGAATAATTTGTCATTTTTTTTTACTTTAATTTTTTTTTTTTATTTTAGAAAGAGAGAGGGAGAGAGGATGAATTGGGGAGAGAGGCAGAGGAAGAGAGAGAGAGAGAGGGAGAATATTAAGCAGGATCCACACTCAGTGCAGAATCTGATGCAGGGCTTGATCTCATGACTCTGGGATCATGACCTGAGCCAAAATCAAGAGTCAGATGTTCAACCTACTAAGCCACCCAGGTGCCCCTGTCATTTTATGAATTTTCATGAACTATTCTGCCACATCTGTGCTGCTGTGAGTTTTAGAATCACAATCTCATGTCTTCATTAATCTATATCTATAGTTTTCAAGCTCTACTTTTTTCAAAAGTGAACAATTAAATTACATTCTTAAATCAATAACTGGATTATATTTCAAATGCATATTGTTTTCTCTGAATAAGTACCAAATCAATAGAATTTTCTCTTCTTTGTTTTTCTTCATTTCTCCTTAAGATGTTGTGAGGGGTCTTTTAAATATACTTTTTATTTTTCAGTAATCTCTACACCTAACATGGGGCTCGAACTTACAACCTCAAGATCAAGAGTCCCATGCTCCACCTACTGAACCATCCCGGTGCCCCAAGATATTGCGAGTTCAAAGAGGCTTACACATTCTAAGCACAAAGGATTCTTCTCTGACCAATACTATATGAGAATTCTGAGTTTTATTTAAATGGACAGCCTCCAGTGGCTTTTGGTTATTTTTCCCTCACCCAGGTGCATCTGCAGCTGACATATCTGTTCTTCAAGTTAAAGACTTTTCCAGATGTCAAATATATGTTGGTCACTTCCTCCTCCTCCTATAACCACACTTTTCAGTTCCTGGTGGTACAATGAACAGTTGAACTTTCTCTCATAGAAGATCACGTGGTCAAGACACACAAGTTTGCCTGCTTAGGGCTTGTCAACATGAATGTATTGCTTCTGCTGTACCACATGGGACAAGAAGATTTTTCTATGAGACTTGCTGGCTTCATGGTTTTATCTCAAGAAATAAATCCTCTTTTCTCTCAGATCCCACACAACTCTGATTTCTAATGACAGTCCTTAGGCATAGTCCAGGGGATGAGACTTAGGTCCTTTCCTAGAGATGTTAACCTTTATATTTCCTTTGAATCTCTCTTTTATCACATAATCAAAATATTATCTTTGTGTGAGGCAAAATTAGCTTCCCATTTTCACACTTTTCCATTCTATGGAATGAATTTTTTTTCTGAAATTTCAATATACTTATTTATCTGGAACATGTAATATGTGATAATAACATGTAATATTAATATATTATACAACATGTAACTCTATATTAAAACTACAAATTATATAATTATAAATTATGCTATATTATTATAATTATATATTATAACTATAATATGTGATTATATATATATATTTTTTTTTAAGGAAACTCTGATTTAATTCTATAGTGAGTCTCAAGAAGCTATCCTTAGAATCAAAGAAAGGGATTTACATCTATCTTTCAGTCATATTAGCTCTCTCCCTGAGTGAATATATACTCAGAGCTATCATTGCTGCCTTAATATTTGATAAAGGATATTGGGATCAAGTAATTGCAGAACTATGAATGTTGAACAACTCTGCTTAATATCTGAAAATCTTATTCTGTTAAACATCTATAAATGATACTCTAATATTTTTAAGTTAGCTTTAAAATAATACTTAAATGGCAAAATATGTAGGTTGTATTTCAATGGAAAATGGAACAGTATTAGTGATACCTATTTCTATTGAAATGCATTTATATGCATAGGTTAACATGGCATTCTAAGCACAGAGTATAAGTTGCCCTTACTTGAGGGTGTTGGGTAATTTTTCATTTCTTAGTCTTTGCTATCTGTGCTTTATAAAATGCTTCTATGAAAACATTTTTACATTAAATATTACTATTTAGTATGTATATTTAAATGTTATTTAAACAATATCATGTGTCATATACTATTGAAATTATAAACATATTAAATTGAAGTACAACATGAAGGATAAACTAAATTCAATAAACATAAAAAAGAAGATGAATATAACAGTCAATAAATCCATTATGTTAGGAAAAGGGCAGTCATATCTGAACAAAATGGAGTAGAGAGAGATTGTAGATCTTATTAAAGTTTGAACTGCATCTTTGATCTCCAAAAGAGATTGAAACATTTGCCTATAAACCACACTAATGCAATAATAAAGATGGGAAAATTTTAAATAGATAACGGTGACTCAAATTTCCCTATATTTCACTTAAATAATTTACCGCATATAAATGGTGCTTCATCTAGTAAAACGGTGATGATTTTGCTCCTAACTACCTCTGCCAAGTCTAACCAGAGCAATCGTCTTGTTTCACAACAATGGAGCCACAGTAACAGTCTTTTACTTTTGGAGCAGAATGCACACACATCAATACACACAGACACGCTCACACGCGCATACATGGTTTCGGTAATCTGGAATTCTTTTGCCCGATTTCAACTCGCTAAAATCTTCTACACCCTTCAGGTCTCAGATTACATGTTACCTCTTGAGAGGCACTGTCCTGGTTACACTTACAGCTGAAACTTGGCCCACTCTCTTTTGATTAACATAGAACCATTTTTCTCCTATAGCGTTTTTCATATTTGTAGCTGTGATTTTCATTTAAAATCCATTTAATCTACTATGACTTTAATATCCATGAGTTTAATATCCATAATGTTTGGATACCAAGGCAAATTCAGTGTCAACAGAGTCTGAACAAATTATAAGAAGACGAATTATATTGGTCTTAAAGTAATGAGTCATATTAATATGTATATTAATACAATAATGTACATCAATATGTCAATTGATATAAAGTACATCAGTGTGTCAATGGAGAAGAAAAACATGTAATTATCACAACTTCAAACGAAAAACATTCAAAAAATCAAATTTTATGTTCACTTGTAATTGAAACACACACATACACATGGAAAACTTAAGGCACAGTTTACTTGTTGAACATTAGAAAAATATTGGATTAAAGTAATGAAGCAGATAAATTTAATAGCAAAATAATAAAAGTCATCCTACTAAAGTAAAAAATAAAAAAGTCTCTTTCTAATTCACTAATTCAAAGGGAGACATGCACCCTTATGTTTATTACAGCCTTATTTATAATAGTCAAACTGTGGAAGCAGCCCAAATGTCCATCAATAGATGAATGAATAAAGAAATAGATAGATGATAGATAGATGATAGATAGATAGATATAATGGAATATTATTCAGCCATAAAAAAGAATGAAATCTTGCCATTTGCAATAACATGGATAGAGCTAGAGAATACAATGCTAAGCAAAATAGGTCTGTCAGAGAAAGACAAATGCCATATGATCTCACTCATATGTAGAATTTAAAATTAAAATGAGAAAAGGAAAAAAGAGAGACAAACCAATAAACAGACCCTTTACTGTGGAGAACAACTGGTAGTTACTGGAGGGGAGGTGGGTGGAGGATGGATGAAATACACGATGGGAATTAAAGAGTACACTTATCATGATAAAAAGAAAATAATATTTTTTTTAAAAAGGCCACACTCCACAGGTGACTACCATCCCAGATTCCCCAACAATCTGTAGTGTGATTTACACCTTTGCTAAATAGATAAATAAATATATACATACATACATTCCCATCCCAGATTCCCCAACAATCTGTAGCATGATTTACACCTTTGCTAAATAAATACATACATACATTCATACATACACACTATTTTCACATTCTTTTTAAAGGTGTATCAAAAAAAATTAAGTAAATAAAATTCTTTGAAGTGTGACCTTGAGCCAATTACTGAAGATCAAAAAAACAAAAAAGGAATAATGAATGATAAAAAAAGTCTGTCTTGTATGATTATATAATTTTAAGTTTTTTATGAACCCAGTATGACTTGAAAGCAAAAGAGTTCTAATGATGAATGGGACAGAGACAAAAGTTTGACCACCTGTAGATAGTGTAATCATATATTTTGAAAACTTAAGAAAGTCAAACAAAAATAATTGGTAATAATGAATCAACTAAAAGTCAAGGCAAAAATAATTAGTAGCATATATCCCTGTAATAAGAAGTCACCGACACAAATGGAAATAGAGGTAATTCACAGAGGCACAAAATCTTAATTGTAAAACCATTCTAACAAAACATGCAAGGCATCTGTGTGTGTGTGTGTGTGTGTGTGTGTGTGCATGATTAAATGAGAATACAATATATTCTGATGGTATATTTTAATGTTATATGATAATTCTTCCTACTGTGTCCTAAGTTTCAAAATATTCAGAGCCATAATAAATAAAATGATATAACACTTGACAACATACAGATTAAGTAGAGTGTCAATTAAAAGACCTTAGATTTAGTGCTTTTAATAATATAGCATATGATTTTAATTTTCGCTAAAACAGATCTTCCCTAATAATTTGGAGAAGTGAAGTATTTAGCAAATAGTGCCATTACACCTTTTAGGATAAAAGATGCCTTCAGATTTTTCTCTTTATAAGATACATTTCCTTTTGGGTGATCGCTTTAGTATTCATAATTTCATCTATCACCTGAATGCATAAGGACACCAAATCTATCTTTGTATTCTTTTCTCTTCCCAACAATCAGATACATATTTCCAAATATCCGGACTAAGCAAAAAGATTGCATGTTCCAAGATATGCTCAGGCTTTTATCCACTTCTTCCAATCATGGACCCATTACTGGAGGTCAGATACCTGTCTGTTTCCTGTCTTCTCTAGTGTATTTAACACAATGGAGAAATCTCAGATGACCAGTAAACACCGATCCAATGGTGCAAGATGAAGTACGAAAACTTCCCCCCTTTTTATGTTATTCTGTCCTCTCGCACCTCCAGTGCTTGAGTAATAAAAAGACAAGCAGTTCATTCTGCTATGAGGAAGAAGGGGCCTTTCAGTGATGCCACTGTAGCCATGGGTACTAGCTGCCTTTTCCTATTCAAGTGCTAATTGTACACAATTCTACTTTCTCTGAAAGATTTGTTCATTTATGTATTCTTCATGGAAGTCATCTAAATAAAATTTTTCAATGTAAATTTAAAGAAAGGCAAATTATATATTCTTACCCAAGCCAGTGTAAAAATACAAAGGGTCAGGGGCGCCTGGGTGGCTCAGTCGGTTGGGCGTCCGACTTCGGCTCAGGTCACGATCTCACGGTCTGGTCTGTGAGTTCGAGCCCGCGTCAGGCTCTGGGCTGATGGCTCGGAGCCTGGAGCCTGCTTCCGATTCTGTGTCTCCCTCTCTCTCTGCCCCTCCCCCATTCATGCTCTGTCTCTTTCTGTCTCAAAAATAAATAAAAACGTTAAAAAAAAATTAAAAAAAAAATACAAAGAGTCATAGTCCCAGTGATGATGGTGCAGTCTTCTTTATTTAAAGAATAATATTTAATTTTTATTATTTTATATTTTATATTTTTATATCTTATTTTATTTTGTATTTTTATGATTTTATATTATATTTATAATACAAAATTATTATTCTTTATTATTTAAAGAATAATATTTAAAAGTTAAATACTTCACCTATTTAAATGATTATTGATATATTATTAACACATTGGAGTGCCACATCAACATAAAGTTTTCTACGGAAAATTAATTTCTATAGAGTTGTGGCTTGCTGTTAGTGTTTACAAAATTAGACACTGTGATTTCTTATAAAGTTTTGGAATGTGTACTTTATTTAAAAACTAGATTCTTTAGAGATATCATTTTTCGAATTCTTTCAAACTTTAAAATTTGGGGGAATGTTGTCTCATTTAATAATTAAACAAATTAGGACATGTACTTCGGGGGAGGATGAGGTAGCAAGCAGAAGACTGGAATAAGACAAGAACAGTAAGTGAAGTTGTAAGAAAGTCAGATCAGTTGTAGGAAAGTCATAGAGAGTCACCGAGGCAAGCGGTACTAGAACAGTCAAGAATGAAGACAGGTAAACATTCAAAGGCGTAGTTATTTGCTAGTGCTGACTATGCAAAGGAGCCTGAGAATTCAGTGTTTGTATAAATTTTATTGGGGGCAAAATATTCAGTAGAGCTTTTGCTGGAGACTAGGTGCTTCAAGTATATGACCACTTTGCCATCCAAGACATTTACCCTATTTTGAATTGCTTGGGGGTAAGAGTGAAAACATAAACACACTATCTTGGAAAACAAGAGTGGAGCTTTCAGAAGCATGGGACATAAAGAAAAGAGATACAGGCTTGCCAGAGGAAGAAACCACAAAGAGCGTATCAAGATTTTGGCTGAAAACCCTAGAAGGCAACTGGTAACCTAGTGGTAAACTGAGCCTCACCAGAGATGAAACCCAACTTCAGCACTCACATCTCTGGATTAAGGCAGTCAGCCACTACCATATTGGCATAAGAGTGGAGGGAGTGACAAACACATTCTCCAAAATATAACATCATCTTGAGCCCATACAAGAAGTTAATAAATAAGAAATGAAGATGATTTTTTTCAGCACCCTGAGATCTACACTTTACCTTTACTGGGGACATCTTGGGTAGAAAAGAAGGGATGCAAACATGGTAACAACAAACTTCCTGGCTATTGACTAGCAAGAGAATTCTTGTATATGGAACACTACTAACAGAAAGTGCTTGATCTGTGCAGGTTCTTTATTGCAAACAATTTGGAATTTGTGAATGCATGACTAGGCTCCTTTGAAAATGTCAGGTAAGCTATGCAACACAATTAAAAGGATATAAAGACCATACTTTATGAAATAAGTGGCTTACACTTTTAAAGTGATGTGTCCTATGTATTGCTCACAGCTGTCTTTAGCTTTCTGGTTAAATCTAGAATGGAATGAAACTCTTAATGGGAAAAGAAGAACATTTTATGATGGGTTGTACCTGATTGTTTCAGACTTATCCAAGATAAGAATATGTGGTTTGTGTTGTGCTTTGTCAGTTATCTTTTGAGTCATTAGAGAACGTGGTACTGGCTAAAATCTATAATTTGTGTTAAGCCTGATTTGACTATCCAAACTTTTGTATTATTTCGCAAGCTATAAGACTAAACATATGACTGGAATCTAAGAGAAAATAAAAGCAGTAGAAACCGGCCCACAAATAAAGCACGTGCTAGAGTTGGCTGACCAGAAAGCTAAGACGTTAAAATGACTGTAATTGACTTCTACTTCTGCCCACGAGAGAAAGGCCCCGGAGAGCAACCAACACCATCAGGGCCTGAGGGACTATGGTCTTTGAAAACAAGTAATTGCAAAAAGTGACCTCCTCATTCACATTGACTTTTTGCGGAAGATATTTGAAAATTCTGTGGGTGAATGGTGCCACCAGAAAGCAACTGTCTTAAAGGGTAAGGAGACAAGTTTCTAACACAGATTTGCAAAATTGACAGAGATTTGAGGGGGGTATGTAGAACCAGACCAAGTAAATTCTAAACACAGAATTTAGATTCTATGCTCTCAGAATAAAGGGGGAAAAATACTATACAAATATTAAACTTGAGTCAGTAAGCTTTCTTTTGCAGAAAAACAAGTTAATAATTGTGAAAATATTCTGTACATTCTAGGACTAAAGCAAATACATTTATTTATTTATTTATTTATTTATTTATTTTCAATATATGAAGTTTATTGTCAAATTGGTTTCTATATGGTCGGGCCTGGTTAGTACTGGGATGGGAGGCAAATACATATATTTAGAATATTGAGAGCAAATTTCTCAGTATTGAGAAATAAGTTACTAATATGAAAGGGGAATGAAATGGATGTTTATGGGTTGAAATTGGTAGCGTAGTGTCAATTAATGTTTTGATATTCAATGTTTTAACTGAGAAATATATAAAAATAGATATTCTATATAGGTATAAATGGAAAATAATATGAAAATAGATGGATATAAATATATAAAATATATACACTGAATACATCCAATTTCAATAGATAAAATATAAAACCTGTATTAATGTGCATTTGGCTACAAATACATAAGATAAATTTGCGTATAGATAAGTGAACATTCCATTGTGTAAAGCAACTCATATGAACAAAACCCAAATTAGTTAGCAGGAAAGTAAACTCCACCCACGGGCAGGCTATGGTTAAGAAAGGGAGAACAAGAAGAATTGTGGACAAATAATATAATCCATATCAGCTAATAACCCAGAATGACTTCAAGAATTCTTCTGAACTGACAACATTTTAGAAAATAAAATTCTTAGTTATTATTAACAGAAAACCATCTTAGGCTGAAACACTTTTTAGTAAGACGCTTACCATGGCAACATGTTGAGCACCACCCTATAATCCAGTTCTGACCTCTGCATTTACCTGACACGAGACTGCTGCTCAGAATTGTATATTTCATCCCACTTCATCCACTTTGATTTCATACATGTAAACATTTCCTTCACTCATTTGGTTTATTACAAAGTTGCAACACTTAGCCTTTCAATATGCTTCCAGCTGGGTTAGATGAATCCTGGATTTGATACAGAATGGCATAAAGTGTCCCTTTGAGTCAATATCAGTAATTAATTTTCACTCCCTCTCCTGCTGGCTATCCCCAGCCCTCAGATAAATCCAGTCAAACCACTGGTAAGGACAAAATTGTTCATAAAAAAAAAAAAAAAATATATATATATATATATATATATATATATATATATACACACACACACACACACATATATGTATGTATATATATATATATATATATATACACACACACACATAATATGTTCCTACTAAAATAGTAGTCTATTAATTTAGGCGTTACAAAAGACAATACTGAAAATATGATATGATAATTATGCCATGGTTTTAAATAAAATTTGGTCTGTAGCCCAGTAGCCTTTCCCCATCCCTGACAGTAATAAGTTTCTAATTAGCCTTACTATAGAAATCCTAACAGCATCGATAGTCTTTAATATTGGAAATCCATGCACAAACCTACTGGAAACAAAACGTTGTCATTTAATGTTCTTTAAAAAAAAATAATTCTAATGCCTTAGAGAATGAAACTTTACTTCTTGGGCATGTATAACAAATTGGTTTTCCTATGTCACTAACTGTACATGTTCCAGGTCTCAGAGGGAAACTAAAATTGTTACTAAACAGAATGGTGGCATGTAAATCCAAAACAACAATGAAATCATCCATATTTAAAGGAATCAAAGTCTACTAACATACCAACCAACAATGTTTAAACCTAGCTTCACCATCCCAGCATGCAGGTGGATAGTGGTGGCAGCATATGGAGGGGCCCAAAATGCACCTGTGGCCCTGGTGGCCACAGCGATGGACAGCGACTCCTTGGGGGTGTGGTCTTGGTGGCTTGGACTCCTGGGACCAGCAGGAGGGGGTCTGGGAACCTTGTCTGTTTCAGAGCCCCCTCTGGGGCTGCAGGTCAGGGCTCAGGTGGTTTGGATGATGAGGGCCCACTGAGGTGACAAGAGAAGGTCCTGGTCAAGTACCAGCACAATGAGTTATGGAACCTGAAGGAGTGGATCCTGGAGCATCTCACTCATCTTTACGACTGCCAGCAAGAGGAGATCATGGCGCTGGAGACTGACATGGATGAGCTCCTGGACATGAGGAGGGATGGTTCCTGGATGGCCGGGGTCAAGCAGCTGCTGGTTGACTTACAAACCGACCGAGGCCTTCACTTCTGGCCTGTTGAACAAGACCCACAGCATACAGAGGCTGAGCACACCCTGGCCCAGAAGAAGTCAAGGTCCTTAACCCTGGTGAATGGTGGCTCCTACAAGACAATCACCACCTGTCCCTGAGCCCACCTCATATCTACAACCATACTGAGGGTCCCTGCTGCCAGGCCTGGCACCATGAGTGGTGCTCCCCATGCCCCTAACCCAGGAGCTCTTCTCTGCCCCATCAGTTTTCCATCTTTTGTTGTTGTTGTTGTTAATTGTTATTAACCTGATAGAACTTTTTGCATTCTTGTACTGACTCTGTGGCTGAACCCTTTAACAAACCTAGGATGTGCCTCTGGCATAAGAAAAACAAAAAAAGCAAAACAAAACAAAACAAAAAATTCCGATTCTTTCCCTGCCTTTGAATATAGCCAGAAATAACAAAGAGACATTGCCTTCATCCTACTATAAATTATCAAATTGCTTTCATGTTTGCATGCATAAAAATAGAAACCTGTCATCATTTATGCTCCATCAACTTATCCTTGTGTCTCTTAGGCTCCTATATAACTAACCAAGTTCTTCTTTCATGTGACTATTCTTCCATTGTTTGAAAACACTTACCAAGCCCTCACCAAGGTATAGTCTATTTTCCATATTCAGCATCATCACTTATTTCTTTTTTCTTCTAAATGATAGCTTGAGAAACCTCCTGGTCTATAATCTTCTACAAATGCACACACTGGTATGCATTATAAATTTGGTGTCTACAGTGAAATCTAGAAATCAAGATGTGTCTAGGCCAGTATGCCTAGAGCTGACTTTTCCAAAACAGCCCTTAAAATCCCTTTAGCATTATTATTATTATAATTATTCAAAATACCCCCATATTTTTTCTCAGATACAAAATGTCCATAGTTTAAATTGTAAAATTCAATGAGTTTTGATAAATGGTTATATACAGATACCCATCACCCTGTTCAAGACTGATTATTCCCTCATTTCAGAGTGTTCCCCTTCATCCCCACCTGCTAGATTCCCCATTCCATATAGGTGGTAGAAAACAAACAAACACCTATGCTGTGTACTCATTTGTGCTTGGCTTCATTAGGCAATGTGATCTTTTTGTGTGTGTGTGTGTGAGTCATTAATACAGATCACTGCATGTATTCATTCTTTTTGTGAAATTTTTATTGCCGTAGTAGTATTCATGGCTAAGATTCTAGGTTTAGTTTATGAGTATATTTGCTTTGAATGTGTCGATACGAGGGTCTTATTACAGACATAACCAGCATAGACAGGTAGGAGTAGGAAGTCCATATTGTAAGTCAATATTTACTTAAAATTAAAGGAAACTGGCAAATAATTGTTAAAAGTGTTCATATCATCTCATACTCCCCCTGGCAATGTGTGAGTGATTTGCTGGCTTCACATTTCACCAGGGTGTGGTGTGGTCGGTCTCTTTTATTTTAACCATTCTATTGTGTGCAAGTCGGTAACACATTATGGTTTTAAAATGCATTTCCTCAATGACAAACAAATTAAGCATATCTTTTCCCCATGTTGATAGTACTTTTTGGCTTTTACCATAGATTAGTGGATGTCCTTTACATACTTTGGATACAAATCATTTGTATTCTGAATTGAATTGTGTATTCGTGTGCTGTGAATTGTTTTCCATTGTATAACGTTTCTACTTATTTTATTTGTGCTTTTTTTGAAGTTAAAATTTATTTATTTCTATATTTAAAGTTACTAGTTCTTTTTTTATGTTTATTTCTTTATTTTTTATTTAACTAATTTTTTTTAATTTACATACAAGTTAGTTAGCATATATTGCAACAATGATTTCAGGAATAGATTCCTTAATTCCCCTTACCCATTTACCCCACAACCCATCCATTAACCCTCTATTTGTTCCCCATATTTAAGAGTCTCTTATGTTTTGTCCCCTTCCCTGTTTTTATATTATTTTTGCTTCCCTTCCCTTATGTTCATCTGTTTTGTATCTTAAGGTCCTCATATGAGTGTAGTCATATGATATTTTTCTTTCTCTACTGACTAATTTCGCTTAGCACAATACCCTCTAGTTCCATCTGCGTAGTTGCAAATGGCAAGATTTCATTCTTTTTGATTGCCAAGTAATACTCCACTGTGTGTGTGTGTGTGTGTGTGTGTGTGTGTGTGTGTATACACACACCACATCTTTACTCATCCATCCATCGATGGACATTTGGCCTCTTCCCATACTTTGGCTATCATTGATAGTGCTGCTAATGTTTATTTTGAGAGAGAGCTCGTGCATGCAAGTGGGAGAGAAGCAGAGAGAGCTAGAGAGAGAGAATCCCAAGCAGGCTCTGTGCTTACAGCACAGGGCCCGAAGCGGGATTCCATGTCATGAACCATGCGATCATGATCTGAGCTGAAACCAAGTTGGACACTTAAGTGACTGAGCCACCAAGCACCGTAGAGTTACTAGTTCCAAGAAATCTTTCTTTATTCCAAAGTCACTAAGATATTTTCCTTATTTTCTAATTTGTATATTTCTACTATATCCAGGTCTATGGTCCAACCCTTTGGTATATAAAGTGAAAGATGAGGGAAGTTTTGTTTATTTTTTTTCTTATGTGGGTGTTTCATTGCTCCAGCAAAATTTATCCATTTCTCTACATTTAAAATACTACTACACTGCTAGGAACAATGATATATCTTATATATCTAAACATATAGTTCTACTTTCTGTTGTTCTTCATTCATCTCTGCAGTTATGGGTTTCATCATACATACCTTTAGCTTGAAGAATTTCTTTTGGAATTTCCTGTAGTGAAGTCTGGTGCACATAAATTCTCTAAACAATTGGCTGGCTGAAAATGCTTTTACTTTGCTTTCTCTTTTGAAGGATAATTTTTCTGTATCCAGAAATCTAGGTTGCCAGTTTACTTTTTCTTTCAGCACTGTAAGTCTATCATTCCATAATCTTTTGCCTCCATTGTTTCACATAAGAAATCAGCCATACTTCTTAACTTATGTTGTGTATGATGTATTCCCCCCATCCTCACTGTTTTTAAGAAGTGCTCTGCCAAGGTTTACTGATCCACCTACCCCCTAGCCTGAATCTCTTCAAATATTTCTTCTGTCCCATTATTCTTCTCTTCTTTTTTTAAACATTCAACTGTGCATATATTAGGGCGTTTGATATTATCTCATAAACCTTGAAGGTTCTGTCCATTTTTCACTCTTTTCTTCTCTTCCTGTGTCAGTTTTCCTTCAGGCTTACTCATTTTCTTTTCATGTAGGATGTACTCTTTTACCGAGTCCCTCAAGTGAGAGCTTTATTTTTATATCATAATTTTTTCTAGCATTTCAATTTTGTTCAATGTTTTTTAAAACTTCTGTATCTCTACTGATTTTTGTAAGTTCATTAATATCTTCCCCTTTTATAATAGATCCTTCACAGGGGTCCTCCCTCTCCAGAAGCAGATGATCCTCCTGACAATACGTCACTAGTAGCCAAGTGCTAGTCAACGATGCTTCCATCATTCACCTCACCTCACTTCATCTCATTAAACAGGCATATTTTCATCTCACATCATTACAAGGAGGGTTCAGCTCACATCGTTACAAGAAGGGTGGGTACAGTATAATAATGTATTTTGAGAGTGAACACATTCACACAGCCGTTAGGATAATACCTTATTGTAATTGTCCTATTTTATCATTAGTTATTGTTAATCTCTTACTGTGCCTAATTTACAAATTAAACTTTATCATAGGTATGTATATATAGGCAAAACAGTATGTATAGGGTTTGGCACTAACCACCATTTCAGGCACCCACTGGCGATCTTGGCACTATTATAATATAGTTACCAGAATTACTTTAAAGCCCCTGTCTGATAATTACAATTTGTGCCAATTCTGCATCTGTCTCCATTAATTCTCCTCTTTCTTGACAATGGGGCATATTTTCATGCTCCATTAAATATCTTGTAAATTTTTTATCATATGCTAGATATTGTAAAAAAAAAAGTATAGAGACTGGAGTAAATAATATTTACCCATTCTAAGCATCTTCTCTGTAAGGTTACACGTGTAGAGTGCTATCAATCTAGTCTGCACCTGAGATGAGTCTTGATTTTGTGGTATATTTAGTTGGGATTCATTTCACTCTTAAGTTCAATTCTGAAGGCAGAATTGTGACATTTCTTTTAGTAGATCTTGAGATATAATCATGACCAACATTCTGGAGACTTTTTTTTTAATTAGCAAATTAGTCCTTAATGTTCCAAACTGTGGGGGATTTCTCTCCATTTTTTTTTCTACTTTTCTGCCAGTTTTCTGAATTTCTGCTAATTTCTTTCTACTTTCTCATCCCAGTCATGACTTCCTGTACCTAAAGAAATGACTTTCTTCCTTTTTGCCTTACTTTAGCTTCAAGGGTTGTTGCAGTTCATTGAGTAGGCCTGGAGGGTCTCAGAAATATATCTCTGAGCTCTTTTGCCCTGAATTCCACCTTAAGAAGGCTTTTCGTTCTCACTGGGGAAAGTCCATTTTGCCTGACAGCAAACTCTCACTTTTACTATGTACCTAGTCTCCATCATACTATGTTATGCATGTTGAGAAGGTCTATAAGAAAATTTGGCAAGAAGATAAAAACTGCTTCTTTCTCTGGTGGTGTTTAGAATACTAATCCATCATGCTAACCCACACAGAACTCTTACAAAGTCATTAGATGTTTGTCATGATTTCTATTTTGAGAAGATTTTTCTTAACAGCACTGACAAAGATGGAAGAAATCATGGTTCTTTTTTTCTCCAGGCTAGGATTATTATTATATTCTATAATTTAGCCAATTTAGATTTCTTTGTAACCTCAACCCTACGATTTTTTTTAAATCTCTGATTTTGTTACTTATCTGGCAAGTATTGGTGATTCAAGTGAAAAGGACACGCTCTTGTGATTCCCTTCGTGCTATGCAGTAACAAAAGTTTTTGCTTCTCATCTATTTTCTTTTATTTCCACTTGTTTTCAGATAGCACACGTTTTTCACAATTGTCCCCATTCTATAGCTATGGGTTTAGTTTGTTATATTGACTCTCAACAATCTTTAAGGAATTTAATTTCTATTCACCTTTATATCTTCATTTTTTTTCCCTACCCAATTACTGACCCTTGAGTTTTTGTCCTGTTAGCTTTAAAATTCTTCTTGATGAGATAATTTTGAATGGTTTCTGAGATCCCATTGGATTTTCATTTTGGACACAACATATATTTTATTTATGTTGTGCTTAGTATTGTAAGTTATCCTGAAGGTAATTTATAATACTACTCTGAGAAGCAAAATTAGTATTGGTACATTAAATGCTCTTGAATGTTATTGCTTTTGGCTGTTTGGAGATACATATTATATTTGCTTATCAGATCTAATCACAACTTTGATGCTGTGCCTTCTAGGTGAATTATTTTGGTTAAATTGAGCATCTCATTTTACATTTCAACTTAGATCTCAAAATGATATTTGTGTTTTTATCATTATACTAGTAAATACTCTAATTTATTTTTTTGAATGAGCTATAAAACTCGATTATTGTATTGTTTTTAAAGCACTAAAATTACAGTGACTATGTTACATTGAAAATTAAATCATGCAGAGAAATCGCTAGCAAAATTATGTTTAAAGACATGTTAAAAATGAAAGTTATATATGCCATATTTTCCTACTTTACCTAAGCCCAAATTTATCATTATATTTCTAGAGAAATCCAACTCTAGATTACAGTTTTAAATATATCAGTACTTTCATGATACATGGAGAATTAAAAATTATGAAACACACATTTTTTCAATTATTAAACATTCAACTTTAAGGTTTGTTTTATAATTCTGCATTATATACTCTTCTCTAAGTTAAAAAGAGCAAGTTGCAGATTTCTCCCCATCTAATCTTTCTCCCCTAGGGAGAGGGGTGTACAGGTGTACAGGTAAGAAGGCAAATATAACATTTATCAAGAGGTAAGATTGTAATGAACAATGTACCTCTGTATGGCCTTCCTTACATCTATATGGTTTGGAGTTTACTGAACTTCTTGTGTCTGTTGGTTTTTATTACATTTACAAAATTTTCAGTCAATATTTATTTGATTGCATTTCTTATGCCATTCTCTTACTCTCTCTTTTTGAGATTCCAATTACATTTTTGTTATCTTCCTTGACCCTATGTCATAGGTTATTGTCATTTTGGAGGTAAGCCACCTTTATCATAGCTATTAATTAGATGGCATTAGGACGATGGCAGGAGCTGAAGGTACTCATGTCTGGGTTTGCACAAAGAGTACTTCATACATTCAACTAAGGCATCTCTCTCTGTCTCTCTGTCTCTTTCTCTCTCTCTCTCTCTCTCTGTCTCTATCTCCGTGTGTGTGTGTGTGTGTGTGTGTGTATGTATGTATTAAGTCAATTTTATTTTATTTGAGGTAAAATTTTAACAAAGTAGGAGACAGGTCCTTTAACAGATACATGCAGTGCAAATACTTTCTCTCAGCCTGTAGCTTATTTTTATAATCTTTAATGGCACGTTTTCGGAAGAAGTACATTTTAATTTGTATTAAGTCCATATTTTGACTTTCCTTTTATTCTTAGTGTCCATGCCATCTAAACATAGAAATCTTCACAGGTTTCAAGTTTGTCACTTTGATTTTGAAACTTGTCAGTGTTGCAGTCCTGAACTGCTCATCGTAAATGTCTGTTTCTTTAAAACAGCATTGTAGATAGCGACAAACTACATAAAATATCATGAAATCTTTCCCAACTTTACCAAGACCTCAGAAATGCTGTGTCTGACAGTCCTGAACATTTGTGGCCTAAGGGAAGTGCTGAAATTGTTTGGCAAGTCTCATTTTCCATTTTGATGGTATTTTTATCTTGCTAAAAGAAGCTGTACAAACAGCGATTAGGCAGCAAGACTGGATTTCTAATTGATGCCCTGGCCTTTAAATCTGCCTTCACACAAGCTGTGATGTCTTAAAGAAACACTTTACTCAAGGGGCCATTAGGCAGAAATGCTCTCTCCTGATAAACGATGTCCTGCCCTTTCAATTTGTCTTTCTCAAGGTGGCTCTTTATTTAAGGGGTACCTTGAAGAAGGAGGAATGGGGAGGAGTGGGAAAGACTGAAATGTGCTCCTGACAATTATCTCATGCCTAATAACCCATTTCTCTACATTTTCTTTAATCGAAGTAGGTACTTAAAAAGGAATCTCTTTTATCATGAAAAACTTCAGACCAATAATGTCTGTAGTCAATGTGTTATCCTACATGTTTTTTCTTTTCTAAAAGAGAAGGATGGGTTGTCTTGTGCTAACCTCAAGCATATGAGAATAGCCTTGTGGAAGCCCTTCGATGAACTTGACATATATCCCCTAGAGATATATGAGGACAGTGGACTAGCGTTTGGCATGGACCTGAGGAATCTAAACGTGTGAATATATAAATGTATGGCAATGAATCTGAGCTGGCAGAGGAGAAGGAGAGAGAGAAATTCTGTTGTATTAGGAGATAGTTACATTTCTGGTGGCAGGAGACGTGTGTGTTCCACAGAACAGAAGCAGCACACGCCAGAAAAAGAGACCACCAGAAATCATTTACTATCCTGATCCAAAAGACCAACTCTAAGGGTGTTTGTGATCCACCAGAAAATCTGAGAAAATGGAAAAATAAAACCAAGGAAAGTGCAAGGAATTGAGTAACAGAGTTATAAATAAAATACTCAGCATCACAGAAAACACAGATGCTATGGGGCAAGTTTTATGAAGCACTCATGGAAACCACCCTCAAGAGAAAGGCTCAACTTTAAATACCTGTCTGCCCCAGAAAGGACAAATCCATCTACAGAAATTCCCAGGCAGGGTGAACCTCATATCCCATTTACCCTTTTTCTTTCCTCCCACTGAAGATAGTGGTGGGATCACACTTTGGTTAGC